>NC_046161.1:56891861-57072696 GCF_011064425.1 Rattus rattus
GTGTCTTTATTGTTTAATGATCTTTTGTTGAGTTCTTTTTAAAGGATTGTTGAGGTGTGTGTGTGTGTGTGTGTGTGTGTGTGTGTGTATGGTGGAACCCTATATTAAAGCTCACAGAGTAAAGCCAAGCTCTCCCTGTGTCCATTGGACTCTAGGGACAATATCATGATGTCTTGTAGCTTCCCATATGTTTCTGTGTATGTATGTATCTTTTTTTTTCACTTGAAAAATACAAATGGGCTTCATGTTTATTATTTAGTATGGTAAGCATGTTCTCATTCCACACACGTACCTTTAAAAACATACAACTTCATAGCACATCTATGGATGGCTTTAAAGTCTGTGTACCTAGGTTTCTATTGGTGGGTATTTAGATTTTCAGTTTTCTAAGTAGTATATGGTAGTGAACACCCACATGATTTACAGCCATGTAAGCTCATTGCTAGCCTTGGATCTTCTGCTTTAAGTGTCTGTGTTAAAGTCTGGCAGATTGCTTTAGAGCCCTCTGTCTTCCCTGTTCCTGTATTGACAACCCAGATATCACCTCATTTAGTTTTTGCCAGGGTGCTTAATGAGAAATGCTTTGGTTAGGTTTTTATGTGTCCCTTTAACACTTGGTAGTTCCTTTGTAACTGGGCTGTGGCTATCAGCATTGTTAGACATTTTTGTGGAAGTTTAAAATGAATTTTTTCTCAGTTAATTTTTGAAAAGGCTATATCAGAACTTTACATTTAAGAAGTACATTTATTTTGAGTGTATCTGAATGTGTTGGGGGTAGATGGAGGTGAGATGTGGTGGTGGAGGGGGTTCAGAGGGCAACTTTGAGAAGTCAGTTAATCTGCCATGTGAGGGCTGAGGTGAGGTCATCAGACTTGGGGGCAAGTGTCCTTACCCACTGAGCCATGTTACTGGTCCAGAACTTACTTTTTTATGTTGTCAGATTTACCATAATTCTTTTTAGTGGATTCTAGGGTTAGTACCTGCCTGTCAGGCTGTCTTCATTCCAAGATTAGATGTCTTTTTAATGTGTACTTTTTCTGTGTGAAATTCACAAGCTTTTAGAAATGACTTTTCTCCTTTGGTTTAAGTTTTTAAAAGAGACTGACTTTAAATTTTTATGTGTATGTGTGTGTGTGCCTGTGTGAATTGTGTGTACTATGTTCATAGAGGTGCCCAGGGAGGCCAGAAGAGGGTGTTGAATCCTCTGGGTCTGGAGTGACGGATGGTTGTGAGCCCGTCTAGTATGGGTGCTAGGGACCAAATCCAGGTTTTCTGCAAGACCACTTCTTGACTGCTGAGCCATTTCTCCAGCTCCCTGGTTTAAACTTTGACCTACCAGGAATATAATTTGACAGAAGTATTCAGCTAACCAAAGAGATCTTTTCTATAGATTTGAATTAAAAAGTAAATTCCTGGGGCTGGGGATTTAGCTCAGTGGTAGAGCACTTGCCTAGCAAGCACAAGGCCCTGGGTTCGGTCCCCAGCTCCAAAAAAAAGGAAAAAAAAAAAAATTCCTGCAATGCAGTTGGGTCTTAGTTCCTCTTCCCCTGTGCTGATCTAGAAGCCCAAGCAGCTCTGAGGGCAGACCAATGAGACAGTCACAGTGCCTGGCAGTTAAACGCCAAGCGCTTTCAGGTAGGCTACTATCTCTTTACCTCTGTGTGTCAGTGTGAGGGAGAAGCGGCCTTCTCATTGTTGTATGTCTGTTTCTCCACATGAACGTCAGTGTCATTTTGTGTGTTAAAATATTAAACTTTTTCACATTTACTTGTGTGTGGAGTCAGGGTGGCTTGCAAGAGGAGCTGGCTTTCTTTACTCTGGGTGAGCTCCAGGGTTCCAACTCAGGTTGTCAGGCTTGGGCTGGCACCCTTCCTGCTGAGCCATCTGAATGGCCACCACTACACACCCGCCCCCCCAAAAAAAGATGATTTTGTTGTGTGGGACTGGAGAGAAGGCTTATCAGTCTAGAGTACTTGTTGCTTCTGAAGAGCACCTGAGTTTGTTTCCTAGCTCCCACAATGGTGGCTCATACACTTTACCTTCGTCTTCATGTGACCCAAAGCCTGGCCTCTGCGGCAGCAGCTGTGTATGTGGTGCACAGATACACACAGACAAAAACCACTTAATAAAATACATCTTAAAAATCATCGTGTGTAGTACCAAGTCAATGGATTCATTTCGAAAGACAGGTTTGTAATTTCGAGCTCCTCCTCCACAACTCTACAGCAGAGTCTCAGGTAGCCCTAGTTAGTCTCAAATTCACGTGACTGGGGAGGACCTTGAGCTGTTCACCTTCCAAGTCCACATCTGGTCAGTCGTGTGGTGCTGCGGACCGAATCCAATCTTAGTGCACGGTAGGCAAGCACTTGATAGCCACGTACCCAGCCCTTGTTTTCTTTTTTAATGTTTATTTTAAATTGTGTGTATGCACACATTAGGGCGTGTGTCCATGGAACCCAGAAGCAAGCCAGATCCTCTGGAGCTGGAGATAAAGGTGATTGTGAGCTGCCTAGTGTGGATCCTGGGAAGCCACACCCAGTTCTCTCCAAGAGCAGCAAGCACTCCTAACCTTCGAGCCTTCTCTCTGATGTTTTGATCTGTATGAGATAGGACTGTCTTACAGAGCTCAGGCTGGCTAGCCTGTCTCTATCTTCTGAGCACTGGGGTTACAGATGCAAACCACCATACCCGGCCCAAGAGTTGCCCACACCCTCAAAGAAAGACACATCCCTTTAATTGAGTCATAAAATGGCCTTATAGCCAGAAGGTTTTCAAACTGCAGGACTCAAACCCAGGATCTCATGCTTGTGGGCAGAGTTACCATTGAGCTTTATTTCCAGCCTCTCTTACTTTTATCTGATGTAGTCTTAGTAGGTCATCTAGGCAGGCATTGAACTTAGGATCCTCCAGCCTTAGCCTCCAGAGTAGCTAGCGTAGCAGGTCTGTCCCATTCGGTCCAGTTTCTAATTCTTCAGTCTCCTCCTCTTCCTCTTCCCTCTCTCGGGTATAGTAAATGTATTGCATCTATTGTGATTTTATACACACACTTGTAAGTGTTTATATTAAAGGCTCAAATTCAAATAGATTTGGGGTGGCCATCCTAGCCTATAGATCTGAAAAAGATCACTTAGCGCAGCCTTTTCTTGTTTGTAAAGAATGATTTATGTGTATTGGTGTTTTGCTAGCATATATGTGTGAGGATGTTACAGAGAGTTGTAAATTGCTGTGCAGGCCTGCGAACTGGGTCCTTTGGAAGAGCAGTTAAGCACCCTTAACTGCTGAGCCATTTCTCCAGCCCCAGAAACCCTCTCATTTTATACTTGAGGATTTAATTCCAAAAAGGACTTTTTGTCCCTGGTCACAAAGACTGTCAGAGTTGGAAGTGGCCTCTGTGTCTCTTGCACCATGGTGCTGTGTTCCGAGACCAGGCATACCTCTGTGTGAAGCTTCTGTGAGGCTTCTCCAGTTGCTGTGCCATGCAGCTGAAGAATCCAGAGACCAGAGAGCATGTTTTTCTTTGTTTCAGGTGACATCTGTGTACTGACATGACAGGACTAGGGTCAACTGCAGTATCTGCTCTGGAGGACCACAATGTGACAAGAAGCCCAGGTCACACCGTCTCACCTGGAGACAGGGTTAGACAGAGTTGGACCCTCCAGTCTGTCAAACCGTGTGCTCATGGATCTGAGCAGACAGAATTTTCTTCTCCATCAGTAGAGGGACTCACTAACTACAGATGGTACCTTGTGATGGAGAGAAACCTGCCTATCCTTTGTCTGGTAGTTGAAATTGGCAGTGATTCTTCATGCCAGGAAAGAGGCACAATGAAGCCAACTGTTCCTGTTACACCCTGACATCTTAGGCCTTGAAGCCAGAGGGACTGACAATCCCAGTGTCTTATCGCATGTCAGAGGAGCAGCAGTCTGTGATGACCTTGGGTGAGGGAGAGGTCTCTATCTTCTCACAAGTGCTCATGTGTGGCCCTATTCTGCCGCTTCTCTGAATGTGTCCCTCCCAAGAACCAGTAACTTTCTTAGCACAAGTAATACCCACTGTGTGTACCAGAAGGACAGTTCCTGGGGCTTTTATAGACTATTATGTCCCCAGGTTAGGCTTGGACAAAGCTGAAGGGCCATGAGGCCAGGCTGTGTAGGAAACAGACACCAGCAATCAGAACAAATGCTGATGGCTCTACCCAGCTAGTTGTGAAAGCTCAGAATCACTGCACAGAAGCTGGACCTGTGACATCCAGGATGGCACTCGGGAGTCAGCATCCTTACTGAGGCCACTCTGGGACCATACTTGAAGCACAACCTGCCCTATGAGGCATGAGGAGTACTTTGCCCTCTGAGCCTCATTGTCCAGTGCCAGGAAGAAACCTTCCTGACTGACTTCCTCCTTTCAGCTCACAGCACACTGCAACTGAGGGATGCTATATGATACCCATCCCCCAGCACATAACAAAAGCTTCTCCCAAGTCTACCCCGGGCTGACCCTCTACTTCTGAATCTTCTCAGAGGCTTTCTGCAAGCCTTAGCTTCTCAGCTTCCTGTAGCTGTTTACTAGGTAGCAAGCTGAGACCTCAGGAATCCTGACAGCTATGAAACAATCTACACACACACACACACACACACACACACACACACACACACACAGTACTAGGGATTGAAGAATTAAATTCAGGGCCTTGCATGCCCTGGGCTGTATGGCAAGTATTTCAAAATTTATATATATATGTATATGTATATGTATATATATATGCACACACACACACACACACACATATATATATATAATATACACACACAGTCTCAGTGTGTTACTTAGGCTGACCTTGAACTTGAGGCCTTAGCCTCCTAAGTGCTGGGAGTACAGGTGTATACCAACCCTGACTACAAATAATTATAAGGAATTAGCAGCAAGACACTGTTATTATCTCCCACCTGTGAGCTACAGTGTTTCCTTTTTCGTTGTTTTGGTCTTTTGTTTTTATTTGTTTTTCTTTTGAGACGGGGTCTCAGTACATAGCTCTGGCTGTCTCGGAACTCACTATGTAGGCCACCCTGGCCTTGAGCTCAGAGATCCACCTGCCCCTGCCTCTAGTGTGCTGGAATCAAAGGTGTGGGGCACTGTGCCTGGCTTCAGTGTTATATTTTTGAGACAGGGTTTTCTGTAGCCCAGGCTTGTTTTAAGCTCACCTTCCTTTAATCTCAGGCCCTCCTTGAGTTGCTATGTAAATGAGGGTGAGCTCAATCTCCCGCCTTCACCTCACAGTGCTAGGGTTCTAGGTGTTTGCTACCATGCCACTCTACTAGGAATTCCACTGTCGATTGGAGTTTGCGTTTGGAGCTTCTCTCTAATGACAGTTGTCTTCAGAGCCTGCTGCTCATCTCACTTCCCACTCAGAGCAAAACTGCCCAGCTTCTTTCAGTGTCACTGGGGCTCTCAGGACCTTGGAGTGAGATCTATCATAAACTCAACCCTGAAGACTTACGGTAAGTAATCACAAGACCCTCTAGATTAGGCTGGGGCTGGGTTAATTTAACCAGCCTTGAGCATGAAAGAGTTCCCAGGACTCGTCATAGAAAGCTGCCCATTGTGCCAAACTCCCCCATCCTCTGCTTTTCTGTCTGTCATGTCCCTTTGTTTGGAGCTCAGCTCAGCACAATTTCCTGCAGAGGCTTTGATAACCAGGTGATGCCCGGCCCCTCCCTGAGCTCTCAGATCAGAATCCCCAGGGACCTCTCCTTGCCTCCTAGATGACCTTTGCTCCCTCAAGCACAGGTTCTCTAGCAGTCAGTCCCGGACAATTCTGCTTAGAAAGAAACAGATTCAGAAAGGTAGAGCTAAAAAAGGGAGAAAGTGAAGGCTCACAGCCAGGGAGGTACAAGTGGGTCTGATTCATCCACCTTTTGGCCATTTAGTTTGTCTGGGAGTGGGCAGAGGGCATGGTGGGATGGAGTCCGGAGTTTGCAACTAGCACAGTTTACCATCAGTAGCACAGGTGTCAGCTTCCACAAATAAGCCAACCTGTCAGCACCGGGCTTTCCGAAGCAGCACTCTCGTGAGAGCTGACGGTGTTGGAGAGAAAACGTTAGTCAAGTCACATGTTTTTGAGTGTGGTTTGTTCATTCTCTTTTCACCAGTGACCACATAGGGCGACCACTGATATTCTGTTAGAGGGAAGTGGGCTTCTGAGCTCAGGGCTGAGTTCCACTTGTTTTACCTTTGGCCTTCAATTTAGTCCCTCTGAAGCTGGGGAGATGGTGGTCCTGGGTTTGAGTCTTTTTTTTTTTTCTTTCTTTCTTTTTTTTTTTCGGAGCTGGGGACCGAACCCAGGGCCTTGTGCTTGCTAGGCAAGTGCTCTATCACTGAGCTAAATCCCCAACCCCCTGGGTTGGAGTCTTAATTTTGCTGTGGAGAATGGTTGCGCTGCCCTCTTCTGGCCACCTTGGGCACCTGTGTGCACATGTGCACATGCCCATGTGTACACATGCATGCACACACACACACACATTCATAAACTTAAAAAAAAAAGACCCAAATACTTTCTAAATTATTTGTTAGGGTTCTGAAAAATGAATTACCAGTACAAGCATAGAATGGAGATGCTTGTGTCCAAGAGTGGCCTCTCTCTAAGTCAGTGTGTGGGAGGGTTGACACTGAAGGGCCAGCCTGGAGGGTCTGGGAACCTGAGTGAGGGAGCCCCTGGCCAAAGGTGGTGATGATGGTGGGCGAGCAGTGCACCACTACCAAGATGCAGAGATGTTGGCGCAAGAGAGGCCGGGTAGACCTTGGGAGAGAGATGGCTATGTCATGGACAAGACTGACCCCAACATTTAGATACGAGCAGACACCCTCCTCCCTTTCCTCTTTAAAACAGAATGCAGCCTTGCTTTGTCACAGAGTGGAATGTCTGTTGTTGGTTGTTTTTAAATACCTTTTAGAACATTTTCTTAAATATATTTCTGACAGTAAAGGTCGTACTGCACAGGGGAACAGATGACATTGTTCAGATGAAACAGATGACAAGGGAACATTGATGTGACGATTTCCATCTCAACAAAGGGTTAAGGCATAAATTACTCTGCTGGGCATCCGACATGCCCCTTGTCCTTGGGGCTTGTCCCGAGAGCTGGCCGGTGAGATGCCTATCTGCCTCTGAGGTTTAAGGTTCTGAGTGGCCTTGCATGGGCTTTGTTCAGTGCATGCCAAGAAGGCCTCTGTACAGCGCCTCCACAGGAGCCCTTCCCCCACGCATTAGTGCCTGGGAGGTGTGTGAGTATATGGGTGCACGTGAGTGCGTGTGCATGCATGCATGCGTGAGTGTGTGTGCACGCGCGCGGGGGCGTGTGTGTGTGTGTGTGTGTGTGTGTGTGTGTGTGTGTGTGTGTGTGTGTGTGTGATATGCAAAGAACAGAGGCTTCCAACCACAGTGCGCCTGCCAGGGACAAGCTGCAGTTGTCAGACAAGTGGGTACGGAGAGCCACAGATTTTTATCATCCTCAGACTTCCTAGCATGAGTTGCCTAGCAACCAAAGCTGCTGAGAGGAGCTGCGGGGGAGGCAGGAGAGCAGGAGTGAGTGGGTGGTGGTTACTGCTGGAGAGCTCTGCCGCTTTCCGATGTTCCGGAGGTACCCAGCATCCTGGTTCCCACCTGACCATCTGGCACAGTCCCTGGATGCGTTTCCACCACTGGCCTGCAGCTGTCATATCAAGCCACACAACTCTTGTTCACTCATGGAGTTCTTTGGGATCTATCTGTGGAGAAGGGATGTCTGTGCTTGGGAACCAAGAGCAAGGGTGAGAGGTGGGGATGTTATGCTGCGGGCCTTGGAGTCCTGAAACTCTAGGTCTAGACAGGGCGTGCACAGTGGGCGTGTATTTGCTAGCTTCCCCTTGAGTTTCTTCAGAAGTGGGCAAGATAAAAACAACCCTAGCACCTTAGTGTTTGGGGCAGCAGATTGCCTCCACGGAGCCTTGGGGGAAGGCTTCGAAGGGTCCCTTTTAGTCTTTAGGGATCTGTACTGGAAGCGTCATAACCTCTAGTAGAGAAGTTGCTCCGGACACGGGCTTGAGGTCCATCCCACAGGGATCAGTTACCATCGTTGCAGAGACGAGCTCAATGCAAAAGTCCACGGGTGTCCTCTTTGCTCCAGCTCTGTGAGGCCACAGGCCTGGGCCCACACACCCCTGGACTGGTGTCTGGCCCCCATCAACTTGAAGCTTCCTCTGGATCCTCACTCCAGCTCTTTGGGGACGGGGCCCAGGCCGGGCTCCCTCTTGCGCTTGGCACTTTTAAAGAAACCAAGCTGTGGGGAGGCAAAGTGGAAAGTGTCAGGAGTGGACAGGCTAGGCGAGGTTTGCTGCTCCTCTGTTAACCTCTCAGGTTTTCTCCTTAAGAGGGCTTCCCGAAATACCCCTCCTCCCCAGCTCACCCTGAGTACCCTTACTCCCTAACTCAGCGTGTGGACTGACGCCAAATGGGTGGAGTCTTGGGCCAAGAGACAAGAAGTCAAGCTGGGTCACCCAGCCCTAGTTAGCATCCCTCTTAGGGCTTTGCTTTGAGGTCACCTTGCTTTTGACCCCACCTTGCTCTCTTTTGAAGTCATGGCCCCCCTTCCCATGCTACTGTTGAACTGCCTTCTAAACATTATTTTCTATTGTGGGGCGCGAGCGAGTGCACACGTGCATGTGCTCGTGTAGCAGGCAGAGGTTGACAGGTGTCTTCCTCAGACAGAGATGCTGTTCCTGTCCCCTCCCTACAGGAGCCTCACCTTCCACAGTGCCAGGACCAGCAGGGCCAGCAGCAAGAGGCCTCCCAGAGAGCTGCCCACGATGATCCAGATGGGGACCTGCCAGTCTTCTTGCTTGGAGATCTCAAACGTGACCTGCGAGAGGAGGGGACCAGGGCAATACTGTCACAGCTGCAGGGTTTCGACAGCAGCCCAGGGCAAAGGGTGGCACATGTGCAGGGTGGGGCCACATCTGTTCCTTTGGGAGATGTGGGAAGGGACATGTGGTACAGCTGTCTCACAGCAGCTAGTTCTGCCCAGTTGACCTCTGACTGGCTGAACGGTGGTATGGGTTCCATGAGCTGTGCTCTCTGTGGCATTAGCTGTCTGCTCTCCCCAGTTCTCCTCCACGCAAGCTACTCTTTGACAGCCCTCTTGGCTGATCCTCATTTCTGTCAAATGCTCCCCATGTTGCTCTGTTGCAGGTGTGACTTCTGAGCCCCAGGGTCACTTGGGGAACTTAGGGCTGAACCCAGGAGGGCTGTTCCAATTGTTGTTTTCCTTCCTTTTCTTCTTTTGGGGGTGGGGTTTAGGGTCGACTGACCTTGTACTTGCTATGTAGCCAACAATGACCACGATCTACCTTTTAAATATAAGTATATATTTAATTTTTAGGATTAAAATTGCATTGCCTCCTTTCTCTACCCCCTTCTCTGACCCCACCTTGCTCCCTTTGGAAGTCACGGACCCCTTTCTTTCCATGCTATTGTTGAACTGCCTTTTCAACATTAGTTTTTACTGTAGGACTCGAGCGCACACATGCATGTGCACATGTAATGGGCAGAGGTTTACATCAGCTGTCTTCCTCAGTCACTCTCCATCAGAACAGTGTTTGAGACCAGGTCTCCCACTGAGCCTGGAGCTAGCTGATTTGGCTAGACTGCCTGGCTAGCAAGTCCCAGGGAGCCTTCTGTCTCTGCTTCCAAGCTGTGGTTTTACCTAAGTGCATGACCCTGAACAGATGCTTTACATAGGAAACGAACCCAGGCCCTCATGTTCGTGAGGCAAACACTTTACAAATGGAGGCATTTTCCTAGCCCTGGACCTGGAATTCCTGACCCTTCTGTCTCCACTTCTCAAGCGTGTGCCACCTCTACTCTTGATTTCTGTGGTCCTGGGATTGAACCCAAGGGTTTGTGTCTGCCAGGCAAGCGTTCCATCAAGGAAGCTGCCTTTTAAAAAAAACATAGGAGAAGGAAAAAGAATGGTGGTGCACACCTTTAACCCCAGCACTTGGGAGGCAGAGGCAGGTGGATCTCTGTGGGTTCAAGGCCAGTGTGGTGTTTATATAGTGAATTCCAAGACAGGCAGAACTACAAAGAACCTGATGTGAGAGAGAGAGCCCGGAGGCTGGGGAGATGGTGTGCATATTGCATATTGCCTAGAACCTGCTCTGGGCAGGTCACAAGCACTGGTATCTCCAGCTCCAGGGTGTCTGATGCCCTCCTCTAACTTCTGTAAGCACTTTCACACATGTGTGCACACAATGCACCTGTGCACACACAAACATACACATTTTTAAGCCTTGAAATAAGTGTTAAAAGCAAGAAAACAAACATAGCTTAGCCTGGGTCATTTCCACTCCTCCTCAGACCAACAGTTAGAGAAAATTACATTTTTTCTTTTCAAATGAAGGATGGCCCAGTGCTGTGGGAGTCACTACTGGGCTGGTGAAGGTGCCCAGCCAGGTGGCATTCACTATGCTCTCGACCTTGCCTCACTTCTGCCTTCCTCTGCACTCCAGGTTCTAGATGATCCAGCAGCCCACCTGACTGTGACCCCTCACCTCTAGACTTGTTTCCACCACTTCTTTCTCAGCAGCTGCTGGCGACACTCCTTTTCCTCCAATGGCGCATCAGCAAACCATCTCATTCTACCTTGGAAATCCCTAGAGTGTGGCCAGCCCTCCTGCTTCCTGGCTCTGACCCTGCCATCTTTTGCTGAAGTCTGCATCAGCCTCCTACCTCAGTCTCCCCTCCCGCCAGCTGTCCTCAGCTTGCAGAATGAGGAACACTTCCCCTCAGATGACAGCATGACCCCTGCTCAGAACCTGGAATCTTCTCATGGCATTCAGGCGGAAGTGGTTCTTTCCACCTCGCTGACCTCATCCGCTGTCCTCACTCTGCCCCAGCCTCTACCTCATGCCTTTCTGTGCTACCACTGTGCTGTTCTCTCTGCCCTTGAGTGATCGACTCCCCCACATATCTGCACAAGCTCCCATATCCCCATGGTGCTGGGGAGAGCATGGAGAAGCTCTCCTCAACCTCCTTGTGTAGAGCTCAATTGAGGGAACTGTGTTTACTCAGTCCGGATTCACTCTCACCTGTGGACTTTTTTCTGGGAAAGAAGGCAGAAAACAAAACAGAACACTGTCCAGGGTAGGATGAGCAGAGTGGGGCTTCTTGGCTCTGCCCACTGCTCTGTCCTCAGAGCCTGGGGTGAGGCAGAAGCAGCCACAGCAGCTAGAGGGATGGTGGACTGTTCACCTCACTCCCTGTGCATCTGAGACAGGTCACAGTACTCAGGCCTCACCTCACACAGCCTCAGCTTTCCCTTT
This sequence comes from Rattus rattus, assembly GCF_011064425.1. Lineage (NCBI taxonomy): Eukaryota > Metazoa > Chordata > Mammalia > Rodentia > Muridae > Rattus > Rattus rattus. Next base: position 56,903,214 of record NC_046161.1, read on the forward strand.
GAGACAGAGGCAAGGGGCAGGCCTTAGGGGTGTGAGGTGGATCTGCTTGCGTGCTCACAGGGCTCAACACTTACATGCTTTTGCGTCATCCCCAATGTCTGGGTGGGCCTTTGTGCTGCCTTCCTTGCCTATGGACCCTGCCATACTGGGCACTACATGACCTACTGTCGGGTTGCTGATTTCCTGAAAGTGATGCACTCAGTACAGTAGGATTATTATTATTATTATTATTATTATTATTATCATCATCATCACTATCACTATCATCATCATCATCATCACCATCATCATCATCATCATCATCATCATGTCATCTTGGGCTAGGAAGAAAGTTCATCTAAAAGATAGCCAGGTTGTGGTGCTGGCCCATGCCTTTAGTCCCAGCACTCAGGAGACAGAAGAGGAGGATCTCTGAGTTCCAGGGCCTCTGGGCTATACAGAAACCCTGTCTCAAAACAGAAAACAAAACAAAACAGAGCTACTCATGTTGGGAGAGGGATGGTTTGGGGATGGGGCAGCTTCCTGGAAACCTGACACATCTTTGAAGAACTTTTTCACAGGGCGTCTCCAGAAAGTGTATCCTGGACCCTCCATCCGTTACTTCCCTCAGCGTAGCCGTGCTTCCTGACTTCACCACGCTTGGTTACTACCGAGCTCTACTGCTTAGGTCACCTCTGAATCTGCTGCCCAGGCTGCGGGAAGGGGGACGGAGCCCCATCACATGCAGAACGAATAAACATGGTTGCAAAGGAGGCAGCTGGTGCCCTCTCCCGGAGAGGAGACACAAGGCTTAGGCTGGGGACCAGGATGTGAAACTAACCCTCGGTCACCACAGTTCTTAGGAGAATCCCTGGCTACAGCTCCTGGGCTTTAGCCCCTTGATGGCCTGTACCTGGAAGGCTGCAATTACTGAAACCAGGCCTGATGGTGTCCCTTTGCCTGGCCTGTCTTGTTCCCCTTCCCCTTTAACCTTGCCTGTGTGTAACTCACTAGCATTTCCTGAGACCGGTAGGTGAGGTATCCAGAGCCTACAGCTCAGCCAGCAGTTCTGAGCTATGGACAGTTGGGGGCAGCAAAGTCCTACGCCCAGCTGCCCCATTTACACAAGGAAGGCCTGATTTTTCTCTAAGACAACTTGTTTAGTAGCTTTCTCCCAGAGTCTCACCTCTTTCTTCTACCTCTTGAAGTCAAGGTAATCCAGGTCTATGTGGTTGTGTCAGGTTAAAAAAGAGCCCATCACTGAGGCCTCTAAACCCTGCTTCCACCCCTACCCCACCCATTGCTGCCTGCATTCCCTTAGAGCTGCTCCAGGCAAGGGAAGGATGCTAGTCTAGGCTCCAGCAAGCCCAAAACAACCTCACTGGCAGGGCAGCCCATCTGGGAGCCACCATTAGGTACATGGATGTGGGTGTCTGGTCTCAGTATCCTCTGTGTGAAACTCTGTGTGAGACACACAGGTACCCCTTTATACTTCCCCATAGCCCAGAGCCTGGCGCACTGAGGCACTGTGCCAATGCCTGAGTCTGGTCCTTGCCAGTGTGCTCTCTCTCTGTGTGTCTCTCTCTCTGTATCTGGATGTATGTGGGTGTATATGTATGTGTATGTATGTGTGTGCATATGTGTATGTTGTGTATTGTATGTGTGTGTGCAGTGTATGTGTATGTGTTATATGTTTTGTGTTGTATGTTTGTGGTGTATGTGTGTGTGTGTGCGTGTGTGTGTGTGTGTGTGTGTGTGTGCGCGTGTGTGCTTTATTTTGAGAGTCTTTTACTGACCTGGAGCTAGGCTAGCTAGTGAACAAGCCAAGCACCTGTCTTCACCTCCTGGATGCTGGGATTACAAAAAGCCACACCTGGGTTGTGTTTTTCTGGGTTTTGAGCATGGAGTTCAGGTCCTCATGCTTGTACATCGAGCACTATACTAACTGAGCTACCTCCCAGTTCCCGCCCCAGCTTTCCCCTTTTCCCCTAGGGGAGGGATCCCTGGGGCTCACCTGTCGACTGGGATCCTCCTCTCGGAAGATGAAGGGGCTGTGGAACTGCCTCTGCAAGGCGGCATTGACTGTGATCTTCATAGACCTGTACTTGAGCTGTACAACCAGGGCCTCCTCAGAGCCTGGCTCTGGGAGCCTCTGTTCCCTCTCAGGCAGCCCCAGGTAGGAGACTCCCCACAGCCGCCACCTCCCTTCCTTCCAGTCCTGCTGGGGTGGGGTGGGGTGTCTAACTTACTGCTTTCAGGGACATCAGCCACAGGTTCCCCACCAGGTAGAAGCTGGTCTCCTGGTTGGGGGCTAACCTCACATTGCAGATGATGGAGACCACATCGGAGTTGCTGTGATTCTGTAAGAGAGTTGTCGGGGATCAGCAGGGGCTGGAGGACAGGGCCTGTGGCCCGGAATGTGAACAAGAGCTTGGGCCACCAGACAGACGAAGGCTGGAGCAACTGGGGATGGGAAACAGATGGCAGGGACAAGGATAGAGGTGTGTGGGGACACAAGGGACACCTGGAAGACAAAGCAAGGCGGCTAGATTTGACATTCCCTTTGAAGTTGTGCATAATGAGCAGAACCTCTGTTCAACCTCGAGGATTTGGAAATCACCATATGAACAAGCCAAAAGATAAATAAAGGACAGTGCGGTAAATCGCAACAGATACAGAAAAGTACTGCAGGAATTAAACTTCCTGATGCAAACTTCCAGGGAGTGTCTCGGTCAATCGATCATGCATACGCACATGCACAGGCCTAGAGCAAGCATCGTATTCAGGATCAAGACAATTCTGTTCGTCCTGCCCTCAGTTCTGTTTCCACTGCCCTGGAGGTCAGAGCCAGAGTCCTGACAGGAAAAGCCTTTTGTATGGATTGCTTGGGAAAAGTGGCAGAGGCGGAGGGAAAGATACAAACACCTTCATCTTGGAGCAACTGAACTTTGCTAGGGTAAAGTTATTTTTGAGGTGGTCTTGTGCCCTCCCAACTCTACCCAAATCATGGGTGAAGTGTGGCAGGCTTCAGAAGTGCTGTGTGGGGGCCGGCAGGATGGCTCAGTGGGCAGAAGTACTTGTAGCCAGAATGCCACCAAGTCTGATGACCTGAACCCTGGGAACCCATATGGTGGAGGGAGAAGTGACTCCTGTATGACCTTTGACCTCCACATGGCTGTCATAGCACATGTACACCTACACACACACACACACACACACACACACACACACACACGAATGGATGTGAAAAATTTTGAGTGCTTCATGTAAGAAATCTGGGGAAATGAGAGCTAACTCACTGAACAAAGCTGCCGGGCACAGGTAGGAATTCGGAAAGTTTCTTTTTCTCTCTTCTCCTCCCCCATACACAGGCTATGCCTATTTTGTCTAGCCAGTCCTCCCGGCTGAGCCTACCTAGTCCATCCTGTTTATGTGGTGTTAGAGATTGAACCCAGGACTCCATGTATCATATTTAGCTTAATAAATTATTTTTTAAATGTTTTTCATACTGGGTAGCGGTGGTGCCTGCCTTTAATACCAGCACTTGGGAGACAGAGGCAGGCAGATCTCTGTGAGTTTGAGGCCAGCCTGGTCTACATAGTGAGTTCTAGGATAGCCTGAGCTACACAGTGAGACCCTCTCAAAAAAGGTTTTCACTAGCATACATTAGCTATACATCGTACTGGGTTTATTGTGATTTGTATATACTGTGTATATTATGTTTGGGTCATATTCATACCCTGTTACCCTCTCCTGCCCTCTTCAGACTCCTGCTAACCCCTCTTCCCAACTCCAGATCAATAAGCTATTTTTAAGTTACATTTTAAAAATGTGTGTGTGTGTGAGAGATAGAGACACAGAGACAGAGAAGAGAGATACAAACGTGCGTGCGCGTGCACACACACACACACAGACAGAGAGACAGAGAGATAGACACACAGAGACACACACAGAGAAAGAGAGAGAGAGACAGACAGACAGAGAGAGAGAGACAGAGAGAGACAGAGAGACAGATAGACACACACGGAGATATCTATATCTATATCTATCTATCTATCTATCTATCTATCTATCTATCTATCTATCTATCTATCTATCTATTGAGAGAGAACCAGGGCTGGAACTCAAGCGGTCAGCTTGGTGGCACGGTCTTTTACCCATGGACCGTCTCACTGATGCCACACTCGGGCAAGAGAGAAGGCCCTGGAATGGGGAGGCACTCGAACCACGCTCCTTGGCTCTTGGCGTAGGAATACTCACCCTCTGAGGGGCATGGCTCAGGTCTTCCTCAGTTGGGGTACTCCGGTACTCTGTGCTGTTCCCCCAGATGTTACAGGATGTGTTGACCTGCATGGAAGGCACACACATATGCAGGGTTCTGAACCTCACTCCCAGCTCCCCTTTTTCTTCCTCCACCCAGACAGGCCCAGCCCCCGGGAGCACCCGGATGGCGAGGAGTGTGCTCTGTTTCCTTCGTCCCTCTCCCGCGTTGCTCCCGAGGGAACACAGCTACCTGGTCTGTGAAGAAGTCCTTCAGCATCAGCAGGCGGTTGCCACCCCTGGTGGCAATGGGCACAGTAATCTTCATCATCACCCCGTGGATGGGGAAAAAGCCCAGGTTCTGCACCTGCAGCAGGAGGGGAGTCAGCAGTGCAGCAGTCCAGGGGCTGTGAGCCCGCAGGGACCCGTCAGCCCTGAACACAGGCCTCGGCAGGCCCGGTGCCTGCACCATGAAAGCAAGACGGTACCAAAGACGGGCTCTGGGACCCTGGAATATGTTCAGTGGGCAAGAAGTCTGGAGATCAAGAACTTCTATGACCACAGAGTGCTCTTGTCAGGGGTCACTTGTCTGGAGACTAGGACTGAAGGTGTCGCTGTCACTAATCAGGGGAGGATGGCGAAATGAATGTGTGTTGTCTACCTGCTGGGAGCACAGTCAGGATTTCAAGCTGGGCTTTGGGGGCTGAGATCTGGACTATGGCCCCGAGCTTCCCCTGAATGAGCTGCGAGGTCATGAGTAAGACAAACCATGTGAGGCTTGGGGTGCAGCCTGTTCTAGCCACCAACCGTCCCCAGCCTACCACAGCTTCAGAGGTGGGTGAGGGAACCCTGGTCCTCTGTGGCAGGGGCTGCTCAGCTGCTTTCTGACTGTCATTCTCCTTCCTTACGTGACAGAAGCAAGAGCAAAGCCACCCCTCCCAGCTGAACACTGTGTCACAGATGTGAGGGCTAGCTGCAGGTATGGGATGCCCAGGGAAGCTCTTAACAGGAAGGAGCACACTTCTTTCTCTCTGCTTTCTTGCGGCCTGGGCTGACAGTAGGGTGGGTGGAGCTGCAGGCATCTTGGGTTGAGAGATGAAGCTGGGCATCTCGTGTCTGGGATGCCGTGAGACGCCTGAGTGGGTCTACAAAGCTGACAACTCTGGGAAGAAAGAAAACCTTCCCCTGTTTACACTACCGTTCTTTTGTTTTGTTGTTGTTTTGTTTTTGTTTTTTCAAGACGGGGTTTCTCTGTTTTGAAAACTTGCTCTGTAGCCCTGGCTGCCCTGGAACTCAACCTGTAGACATCAAACTCAGAGATCTCGGCCTCTCTTTCCTCCTGAGTGTGAATGCCGGGATTAAAGGCCTGTGCCACCACCACCTGACTTTTTGGTACATGCTAATAACTGCTCCCAGTCCAGCCTGGACATCCTTCAGATGAGGGTGAAACCCAGAGAAGGAAAATAACTTTCTACATGCTGTACAGCGAGCTGGTGGCAGAGCTGAGAGGCTGAGCTGAGGCCCTGCAGCCACTCTAGGTCTTGCCTTACAATTGGGGTTCAGGGTTCTCCATTCTGCTCCTTCACTTTTTCTCAGGTGCCCTCTAGCCTTACCTTGAAAACGCAGTTGAATGGAGGCCCGATGCCATCATAGCTCTCCAGCGAGCTGTTGGCCTTGACCTCGAAGTGGCTCAGGCTGCTGCTTCTGCAGAGACCAAGGAAAAAAATGGGTGTGGGCGGAGTCAGAGCTGACAGGATGATCCAGAGCAGGGCAGAGACAGACCTGGGCCGGCTTCCTGGAACCTTGTGTCTTATGCGGCCACAAGGGCACTGTCTTGAGGATTCATAGGATTGGTAGAAATGAATGCTCTGGGCAGAGACTGCTTTCTGCCATGTGCGTCTGGGAGTCCTAGGCTGGGCACCATGGCCTGGTCTTTCCGTCCGTGGCAGGACTTCTTTGCATCCTTGTCTCCTGGGCACCCTCCACCTCATAATTCTTTTCTCTGTGGTTGGTGGCTGGGGACTTCCCAGTGGATTAGAGCTGGTTCCTCAGCAGATTGGGGCTAGCGCCCTCTAAGAGTGGTGGAAGATCAGGCCCAGTGTGGCCTGGTGTCTGAGTTCCTTTCTCAGTGACATTGTTGTTGGGAATTGTTGGTGCAGTGATAATCAGAACAGAGTTTCTTCCTTCCTTCCTTCTGTCCTTCCTTCCTTCCTTCCTCCTTCCCTCCCTTCTTCCTCCCTCCCTCCCTCCCTCCCTCTCTCCCTTCCTTCCTTCCTTCTTTCTTTTTCTTTTTTAATTTGGAGACGGAGTTTCATGTAGCATAGGCTGGCTCTTTATATAGCAAAGGATTCCCTGAACTTCTGATCCTCCTGTCTCCAGCTCTAGTGTGCTGGGATCTGAGTTTGGGATTATGGATCTGTCTGGTTTATATGGTGCTGGGGATGGAATGAGGGTTTATGCACACTTGGCCAGCACTCTACTACATCCCCAGACAGGTGTGAGGAGTGAGTGTGTGTGTGTGTGTGAGTGTGTGTGTGTGTGTGAGAGAGAGAGAGAGAGAGGAGAAAGTGTGTGTGTGTGTGTGTGTGAAGTGTGTGTGTGTATGTGTGTGTGTGAGTGTGTGTGAGTGTATGTGTGTGTGTGTGTATATGTGTGTGAATGTGTGTGTGATGTGTGTGTGTGTGAGTGTGTGTGTGTGAGTGTGTGTGTGTATGTGTGAGTGTGTGTGAGTGTGTGTGTGTGAGTGTGTGTGTGTGGGGCTAGGTCTGGCCTTCCATCTTATTTTGAGGCAGGGTCTTTCTTATTTCCTCTGCTGTTCTGTCCACTTAAGGCTAGCTAACCCACAGGTTTCTAGATGGTTCTCCTGTCTCTGCTTCTAGGAACTCGGCTCAGGTTGCTAGAACCATTTCACTGGCCCCACCCAGATTGACTTAAAAATAAGATTTATTTTATTCTGAATTATGTGTATGTGTACATATATGACTGTGTGAGGGTGTATGTGAAAGCAGTGCCTACAGAATTCAAAAGAAGATGTCAGATGCCCTGGGACCAGAGTTACTGGTCGTGAGCCATCTGAGGTGGGTGCTGGGAAATTAACCTGGGATCTCTTAACCACTGAGTGGCTCTCCAACCCACGGCACTGACTTTGAAGAGTTCTGTTTTTCATTTCTTTCACAGCTTTGTGTGCTGGGGACCTCCTTCTGACCAGCTTCATGCTTGCCTTCACTCGCTCAGGTCCCTCCCTCCACCACCTCCCTCCTGCAGATGCATAGCCCACCTGGTAAAGAGGACGTCTGCTTCATATTTGAGGTGGAAGCGAAGGAGGGCCGTGTTGTCATCTGCGGTGCTGTCCTGCTCGTGACTGTCGCTACAGGGGGAGTTGGGATTAGAGAGGACACTGCCACAGGGATTCTAGAAGCTGAAGGGAGGATGGGCTGGCTTTCCAGGCTGCTGGGTTATGATCAGGCCACCAGGGAAAGCTGGGGTGTCTCCTAGAGGCTGGGCTAGTAGGTGGGAATGGGCCAGCTCTCTCTGTAGACACGCCATCAGAGAGGCCTTTGGGTAGTTCGTGGCCACTGCCTGGCTGTGCCACCTTCTTGATGAGCCTCCCCAGCTGTGGAACTGAAAGTGAGGATGAACTTGGGACTGGGAGAAAGATGAGCCTTGAGGAAAGTCACCTACTCTGCCCTGGGAAGAACAGTGGGGTTTACTGTGAGGGAGCTCACTGATTCCTGGTCCCACAGGCTGCAGTCTTTGCAAGACCCCAAGATTTCAGCTTGTACATAAACTGATTCTACTCCCCAAGCTAGGGAGTGAGGCTGAAAAGGGGATCCCCAGAAATAGACTGACACCCCTGACCCTTCTTGCCTACCCCTGGCTTACAAATGCCCATGACCACCACTGTGGAAGTGTATTTACTTTCCATGAGAGGAGGATGTTCTGCCCCAGGGAAGAGCCGGGAGGCCCCAGCATACCAAGACAGTTCACAAACTCAGCCGTGTGTCAGTTGAGGTGTCTGAGGACATATTTTAGTATAGCTGGTGGCCAGCACGGGCTTGCGTTGGAGATCCCCAGCCCACCTGTGACTCAGGGCAAAGACGGTGACGTTTGCTTTTCCTGGAGGTTTACTACTTAGTGGAGGGTTTTGGATGCTCTGAGGCTTCTGATCAGACAGAAGCTACCCTGTCCTCCCCTTCTTCCTCTCTCCATCTCACACAGAGGTGATACTGTGAGAAAGGAAACAATTTCTTGCTGGCCCAGGGAGACTCATGGGTCAAGCTGGAGCAAGCCACCTCCAAGAAGCCTGAGGGACAGCTATAAAGACCCACATAGAGGAAGGAAAATCCCCTTAAAAATAGAAGTGCCCAAGGTAAGTACTATGGTCCATATTGACCGTCAGCCAGAGTCACATCCGGACCTGGCTGTGATGGCTTGTCTAGATTGGCCTAACTGAGGTGAACCCTGAGTGTGGGCAGCACCATGTCCGGGGGTCCCAGACTGAATAAAAAGGAGACTGTGCACTGAGCACAGAATCCCACCTCTGTTTCCCGGACGCCATGAAGAGCTGCCTCAAGTACAGCCGCCATGCCTTCCCCACCATGATGGACTGTGCCCTCAGACTGTGAACCCCAACAAACCCCTCTGCCTTTAGCTCCTTGTGCCAGGCATTTTGTTACAGCAGCGAGAACAGAAGGGGTGCGATTAAGTGTCCAGCTCTCAGTTGTTTACAGGCTCTGTGGTTGGAAGTCCACACAACCTCTGCTGATTGTAAGGGGCTGCTGTGCGGACTGACTGATGACCCGGAGCTCTTCTGACTGACTGCTGCCTAAAGCTCTCTCCACAAGTTCAGGGACAGCCACTGTTACTTGTGACTGAGCTTTGGGATGGTCGGAAAGCAGCTCCCATCCCCCACCCCAACCCCTCCACCAACTTGGGTCAGGGAACAACAGGTTTGTCAGTGGGATCCAGTGGGCATGGGGGAGCAGAGGGTGAGGGGGAGACTCTGGGGGGTGGGGCCTGACCTGCCGGCACCCAGATGGATCTGAAGATGGTGCAGGAACACAGACTTGCTGAACTCGAAATCCAGCCGGAAAGCCACCTGTGGAGAAGTGGGCCTAAGCTGGGGCACTGAGGTGGGCTGGTTCTGGCCTGCTTTTGACTATCACCTCACGAACCCACAGAGAATGTCTGGGAGGGAGGTGCAGGGCTGTAGAATAGTGAACTTGGGTCACCACAGGAGCAAAGACAGCAGCTCCCCGTGTGGGTGTTCCCCACCCCCCCTTTCTTTTTTTGAGACAGTGTCATGTAGCCCAGGCTGGCCTCAAACTTGCTGCGAAGCTGAAGATGGACTTTAACTCCTGACCTTCTGTGTCTACCTCATGAGTGTTGGGGTTACATGCGTGCTCCACTCAGGGCTTCATGCATTCTCGGCGAGCGCTTTACCAACCGAGTTATGGCCCCAGAAAGAAACTATACTTAGAACCATGCTCAACCCTCCTCCTGCTCTCTGGGCCTCTGTTTGCTCCCCACTGTCTGGGTCCCAGGTTCTGTCCCTCCCTGCTGGGCCCCTCAGCCTTTACCTTGGCCTTGGCCCTGAAGAAGGGGTAACTGACGTTGCAGACTTTCTTGTGTAGCCGCCTCTCCTCATTCACACACTCGATGCTGTTGTCTGAGTCATCCTGGGAGGGACACAGCCATAATCAGGGAGGCTCCAGTCCTCGGTCTGCATGATCACCACAGCCAGTCTCCACCCCATCTCAGGGACCACCCCATCCTGACCATGGGAACTAGACACCCGAAATGCCACTTTCCAACTACCTGAACCACAGGGGCCCCTAAGGATGACGACGGGTATGGTTGGTTCAGACTAAAAGCTTGCAACAATAAAGGGGAGGGTCTTGCCCAATGGCCAGGTCAGTAGACAAGTGCTCAGGTGTATGTTGATGTCCCCTTGTGACTGGGGAATTGGAGCTGCGATTGGGACTCTGAAGTCTAGACCTCACTCAGGCTGTGGACGGTGGCTTGGCTGGGGTGGACACTTGGTCCACTCAAAGGTTGGCAGCTGCTCCAGGTTATGACCTCCCTGCCGCCTCAAGTTTCCAGGTCCTAGAGCCACAGAATTATATTGCCTGGTCTCCAACAACTTTGTATGGGCAACACTACTCCATACTCTGGGGTCCCGGATCAAAAGGGAGAAAACAAGCTGACCACTAGCATTCATTTTCTCCACTGCCTTTTGGACACAATAAAATCAGCCACCCTGTCATCTTGCCATGGTGGACTGTACCATTAAACCATGAGCCAAAGCAGACCCTTCCTCCTTTAAATCCCTCTGTCCAGTGCTGGACCACAGCAAAGAGAGAAGTAATTAATATAATTTATAATCCAGAAAGCTAGCCATTGGCTGGGCTTCCCCATAACTCAGCTGTGATGATTCGCTCCAAGGCAGGGAGGGCTTGATTCAGAGCCAGACTCAGGCACTCATTCAGGTACCACACTCACGTGTGAGTATGAGTGTGTGCTGTGTGAGTGCAAGTATGACTGTGTGCTGTGTGAGTGCGAGTGTGAGTGTGTGCTGTGTGTGAGTGTGTTCTGTGTGAGTGTGAGTGTGTGCTGTGTGAGTGTGAGTGTGAGTGTGTGAGTGTGTGCTGTGTGAGTGTGTGTGCTGTGTGAGTGTGTGTGCTGTGTGAGTGGGTGTGTAAGTGTGTGCTGTGTGAGTGTGTGTGCGGTGTGTGCAAGTGTGGGAGTGTGCTGTGTGAGTGTGTGCTGGGTGAGTGTGGGGGCTGTGTGAGTGTGTGTGCTGTGTGAGTGTGTGTGCTGTGTGAGTGTGTGTGCTGTGTGAGTGTGAGTATGAGTGTGAGTGTGTGCTGTGTGTGCTGTGTGAGTGTGTGCTGTGTGCAATCTGGTCTCCATGGCATTGCCTGGGCTGGCTAGTTTTATGTCAACCTGACACGGGCTAGAGGCATTTTTGGGAACAGAGACTCTTCTATTGAGAAAATGCATCCCTAAGATTGGCCTAGGTAGGCAAGGGCATAGTGCCTTTTTGTAATAGGTGACTGATGTGGGAGTGCCCAGCTGATGGTAGGCACTGCCACCCCTGGGTGCTATAAGAAATCAGACTGAACATACTATGGAGACAAGCCAGTAAGCAGAACCTTCCATGGCTGTGGCATAAGCTTCTAGGTCCTGCCCTTCTTGAGGGCCTGCTTTGAATTCCCTCAGTGATGGTCTGTTACTTGGAAATGCAGGATGAATAAACCCTTCCTTCCTAAGTTGCTCTTGGTCATGTGCTTTACCACATCAATAGAGACCTAGTAAAGACAGCCCGATTCCAGGCTTCTGCGCTTTCAGATGGTTTGAGCAGGCTAACATGTATTTCTACCTGGCCATGAAGGGGCTCCTATCCCAGAGTCCTCTCGCTAGAGGGGACATGGATGGCATGTGAAGAAGGCAAGGACCACTAGCCTAGCTCTCTATCTCTGTGGAGGGACCTAGCGCTTCGTAGAACGTATCACCCACTGGTGTGTGTGTGTGTGTGTGTGTGTGTGTGTGTGTGTGTGTTGTGTGCCCATTCACACCAACATGCTCATGTTGGCTCTTGTTCCTCAGGGGCTGGCTCCGTACCTCTTCTGAGACAGTCCCACTGGCCTGGAATTCACCAAGTAGGCTAGTCTAGCTGGCAAGCAAACCCTAGGGATCCCTTGGCTTGTCTCTCTCTGCCCATGGCTGGGATTAGAGGGCCACTGAATGACTGCTCTAGCAGTGGACAGCAGTGTAGTTTTCCTAGGCCAGAGTCTGACAGAAGGATTCGTCCTCGTTACCAACAGGCCCTCATGGAGGGACATCCTGAGGGCTGCCTGCCTGAGGCCCAGTGAGGGGATGGAAGGGCACGGATAGGTGATCTCTCCCTTTGCAGGATAACATTATTTCCTCTGCTTCTCCCCCTTGGCTATGAAGCAGCTCAGAAGTCCAGGGAGCAGGGAGGTGCTTACCTGGCTTCCTCTCTAGGTGTAGTACTAGGTAGCACTTCTGAGGAGGAGGAAGAGGAGGAGGAGAGGGCAGAAGGTCCCCTCAAACATGTGCTCTGTACTCCACATGGATACTGAGACCCAAGAGGACAGGAATCATGTCTGAGGGGTCCCAGGTGCCCCTGACACCCACACCTGACAGCAGTGTCCTGCTTCACTCAGGGGACACGCTTTGAGGGATGCTCCCTCTATGCATTTAGCTTTGGTCCAGCTCAGAACAATGCCAGGGAAGATGTGTTTGAGACAGGGCACATGTCCTCGGGAAGTTTGGGATTTTCCTCTTGTGTACGTGTGAACATGTACGTGGCACATGTAGGTGTGTGCACGTGCTCATGGGAGCCAGAGGACAACCTTGTGTGTCTTATCTCAGGAGCTAGCTACCCTGTCTCTTCAGGCAGGCTTTCTCATTGGCAGGGAGCTAATTTGGTTCCGGGCATCTTCCTGTTTCCACCTTCCCTGTGTCGGGGCTGTAAGTGCTTGGCTTTCACATGGGAGCTTTAGGGATGGAACACTGGTCCACAAGCTCGTGGTGTGAGCCCTCATTGTCGGAACCCTCTGCCCAGTCCCTAGTTAGAGGCAATGATGGCATCCTCAGAGAACATACCCAGAAGCCTGGCAACAATGTGGGATGGGAGCCCCCTTGGGGCTTGGGAAAAGATATGCAAAGAGCTGGTCCAGGACAGAACTCTGTCATGAAGCACAGCCTAGAGTGGTTCACGCTCACTAACTAGCTGTGTGATCCTCTACCCGCTCTATGTCTCACTCGGTCTTCCTTAATACAATGGAGAGAACTCCCTCCCAACCAAGCTACGATATCCTCCCAAGGATTCTGTGTTGACCATGTATTTAGTATTAGCATGAAGTAGTGGCCTGAGGGAGCAGCACACAGGTAGAGGAAATCCCAGGCAGGCCCTGGGTTAAGCAGAGGACCCAGGCGTGAATGAACAGAATCCCAGGCAGGCCCTGGGTTAAGCAGAGGACCCAGGCGTGAATGAACAGAGCATATGGGAGCCAATGGTGACCAGGGGTGGGGGGAGGAGGGGCATCAGGGTATCAGGGTAAGAGAAAAAGTGGCAGGAGGGGCCTTGAATGTGACAATAAGGTATCTAAGATTTGTAGGCAAAGAGGTAGGAGTCTGATCCTTGTGGGTCTGAACAATTGTGAGCACATACACATGCTCACAAGCAGGGCCAGGACGGCAGCTTCAGACATTCCTCTCCTATTCTCAAAAGATGCAGACTCCCGGATAACCATGATTCCCAGCTCTGGACGCTGAAGTCTAAAGGAAGCTTTCAAAGCTACCTGAGTGTAGATGACCCAGTGAGAACCCCTTGGAGGAGGAACAGGACATAGCTCTGTCAATATCTCCTCTACTCCTCTGCTGTTGGCCTAGGTCAGCCGAGTGAGCCGCGGAGGTCCTACCTTCTGGATCAGGCTGGCAAACTGCAGGTTCTCTGACTGGGAGATGTTGAGGACTGCGCTGTAAGCATTCTCTCCTCTGTTCTCCAGCGTGGCCTCTACGGCTACCCGGCGCCGTGTGCTCTCTATGATGAAGACAGTGGTGTCGAAGGACAGTGTGTAACTGGAGCAGTCCTGGGCCGGCCTCCTCAGCACCTGTTGGCAGTACTCCCTGTGGGAAGAGGTCGCTGGCTATCAGGCAGGCGAGATGGGGCGGGGGTGGGATGGGAAGGGTGAAGGGGTGAAGCCGAGCCTCAGGACTGGTGCAGAGACCTGGGGATGGGGCCCCTGGCCTGTCAGGGCCTGTGGGAACAGACACCGAGAGAAGGAAGTGGATGGAGGGGCCAGCAAAGAGCTCGTGCTTCCAGCCTACGGCTTGCACTAAAGCCCCTGCTCTCACAGGCTGTGCCTGCCTCAGGACTTAGCTCTCCTGTTTCACCTCGTTAATCACAGATCATCTCTTTACTTCCTTTTGGCCTTGGCTGCCAGGAAGCTCAGCACTAAATCTTGATGACTTTCCTGTCGTTTACATTATGTCTCATCACATCAGAGTTGAGCAGAGATGATCGTAAAGTTCATTATATACGTTAAAAATGTGCTCATGAGTATTCCACCATAGTTTGCCTGGTGCCCCAGTCTGTTTCCTCCGGGAGATCGTGGGTGCTGTGCTCAGTCATGTCATGCAGAGAGCTGGTTCTCTTCTTTTACCGTATAAGTCCTAAGCAAGTACACCAGCACCCTCTTACCCTCTTACCATCTTTACACTAGAGGGACTAGAAAGCCCTGGTGTTCATCTGTTCATCTGGTGGACCTTAGGCATTACCTTGGGTCTGTGGTTAGAGGACAAGATCAGAACTCTGGATCATCTGTCTCTTTTTTCTATGACTTTGTTTACTTATGTGTACGTGTGTTTTATCTGCATATATGCCTGCATATCATGTGAACGTCTGGTGCCCAGAAGATGGCATAATATCCCATGGAACTGGAGTCAAAGATGCTCGTGAGCCTCCATTTAGGTATGGAAATTGAGCTGGGTTCTCTGGGTCCCCTGGAGGGACAGCCAATGCTCGTAACCACTGAGCCATCTGCCCAGCTTCCCCTCTTCCTCATTTGTTTTCTGACAAGTCTCGTCTCACTCTGGCTGGCCTGGAGCTCACAGAGATCTGCCTGTCTCTGCCTCTCAAGTGCTGGGATTAAAGGGGTGCCCTACCACACCTGAGCTCCTCTCCCCACTTCTTAGAGAGTCTCGTGTAGCCCAGACTGATTACTTGAATTACTCACCCACCTTGAATTACTCACTAAGTAGCCACAGATGCCTTGAATTTCTGATCACTTCCCTCAGTGCTGCCATGAGGAATGGGCCACCACATCCACCTACGCTACCCTTGACTTCGTGCATGCTAGGCAAGTGCTCTACCCACTGAGCTACATCCCTGTCTCCCTAGCTCCACTTTCTGTTTCGCTCTCCAATGGTTTCAACAGAGCAGCTGAGGCCAGCAGAGAGGGAGGGGAGTTGCCTGAGATCACAGGGGAGTTAGAAGCTATTGTTCTGTTAGTATCAGAGCCATGCTGTCTGAGTGACAGCTGCATCAGGGCAATCCAGCCCTTGGGGAGCTCCAGGCCACCAGCAGAGATGGGTCCGAGGTGTATGGGACAATGAGTCACTTACATGGCAGTGGGCAGATCACTTCGAGCATCCAGTACAAGGTCAGGGACACAGTGCTCATCCTCATTACAGCCATTCCAGAAGGGCACCTGCAAGGAGAACCAGTATGGGAGGGGACCATGGCCTCCACCCTTAGAATCCAGGGCCTCCAGCATTTATCACTTGATGCCAGATGGGCCTCTGCCTGCCTTGCCCTCCCCCAACACACCAGCTTGCTCATTCCTTCACTCCTGCATAGATTCTCCCTCCTCTAAGAGAGAGTGCTCAGCCAGGCTGGCAGCACAGGCTCCCCGCCCAACAGCACAGTTCCAGTTAAAAGGAACTGCCCGTCTGCTGTGTCTAAGGTCCATAACATTGGAGACATAGGCTGAGAAAGGCACCGCATCTGCTCTTGGATTGTGCGGATGACTGACATGTGAACAGACGGGGCTCGTGTGAAATGTGTAAGAAAAGCAGAGACAGGAGCAAGGGAGACAGAGGTAGGGCTGGCTCTTTGGGTCTCTAGGTATTCAGGAAAAATTTCAAGGTGGGGACAGTGGGTCAGAGTTCTGAAGCATGAGAGGGCGAAGCGGATGCCCCAAGGGGAGTGGGGAATCCAAGAGAAGGCTGGAAGTGCAAAGGTCCTGAGACTGAAGAGACGAGGTGAACGGAGGAGACAACTCCATAGTTCAGCGCCGTGGAGAGAGAGATCAGGCAGAGGAGGAGAAGGAATAAAAAGCCGTCAGATCCTGTAGGGCCTTGGGTCATCCCTTGTACCTGACAGGAACAGGAGCTAGCTAGTAAGTACTAGCACAGGAGGGCCTGCTAGACAAGCTGACAGGGGAGGGAGGATGGGTTGGGAGGGACAGGGCTCGGGGCAGAGAGACCCGGGGAGATGGGGTGACACTCAGGAGGGGTGAGGATGGCATTGGCTTGCTTAAGGTCTCAGAGGTGGGTCACTAGGAACTAGAAGCTCTTGGGGCCAAGGGAGGGAGGGGTTCTTTTTCATATTCTGGTAATGCCGGCACCATTCTTTCAGAACCCTAAGATATATTTCAGAAGCTTGGCTTGGAAGTGTGTGAAGCATGGGGTGTGCCCTGTGGCTCATCCACAGGGTCTGGATGCTGAAGCCCAGGCATCAGTGGCAGTCAAAGCTATTGGTGGTGGTGGGGTGGGAAGTGAGGGGGTTGGGGACAGGGCACCTGTCTCAATATTCCTCCTCCTCTTCTTCTTTTAAGATTTATTTATTTATTTATTTATTTATTTATTTATTTATTTATTTATTTAATGTGAGTACACTGTCACTCACTTTAGACACACCAGAAGAGAGCATTGGATCCCATTACAGATGGCTGTGAGCCACCAGGAGATTCGAACTCAGGACCTCTGGAAGAGCAGTCAGTGCTCTTAACCGCTGTTCCCTGGCCCCTCATTAGCTCTTACTAAGACAGACTGGACCCTAGTTTAGACATATTGTTAGAGGGACCCAGTCTACAAAGACACTGCATACACTTCACTAAACACCGGCCACAGCCCTGGTGGTTCAAGTCTCTAGCCAGCCACCCAGTAAGCTTGCAGAAGACAGAACCAGTCCTCAGAAGTTCCAGCTAGATGATGAAGAAGGATGCACTCAGTGTCACAAACTGGCTTAGCTCAGGGTCTCTTGTAGTCTAGGCTGACCTTGAACTTGCTATGTAGCAGATAGTGACCTTGAACTTCTGATCCTCTTGCCTTCCCCTCCTGGGTGCTACTACACCAAGTTTATGCTGGGTGGAGAGGGGACCTAGGGCACTGAGCATACCAGGCAAGCACTCTGCCAATTAAGCCACATCCCCAGCCCCTTAGGTCCCCATAAACTGGGTGTGGTGGTGCCCACCTGTAATCCCAGAATTCAGTTGGTGCCCTGTTCCCCCTATACGCTCAGTGACTCTCTCTGGTCCTATCTATCTTTCACCTTTACCCCACTCCCTCACTCCCACACCCTGGAGACACCCAGCCAGTTCTCCCAGCTTAAAGCAGGCCTTCCCCCCAACTCCTTACCCCGCTGGCTCTGCAGCTCTGAGTTCAGATTGACCTTTAAAGTCCAGCTCAAAACCACCTCTTGCAGGAAGTTCCCCTGCCCACTATCTAGGGTGACTCATGTCCTCCATCTCCACCTGGCATCAGGATCCTGAGGGTATCAGGGGGCATCATGGGTGACTGCATGTGAATCTGCCTCATGGGCCTCGTGAATGAGCATCAGACACCCATTCTTTTGCGGTACAGACTTTGTAATTACTGTGTTAGGTAAGTCAGCCATTAGGAGCGGCTTCCCTCCCATGCCGGCCCAGTGACTCACATGGGAGAGAAGGGACAAGAGAGAACAGGGCGGGCTTGGTGAGAAGCTGGGAGGGGCTGAGGGAGGATGGGTGTTGTGGGGAGGGCTGGAGGAGTGTGCAGGGATGGGGTGCTATGGAGGATTTGAGGGGCCGTGGGAGTGTGAGCAAGGCAGTGCAACACAGCTGCAGACCCTACAGTCCTCTCACAGTACTGGAGAGATCAAGCAAGGGAGCACTTGGTGACTCTGAGGCTATGGGAGGGGCTTTGCTTGGGTGCCTGGGCCTCAGAAGCTGGTGAAGTCTTTTCCTAATGCTTACAGTCCTATGTAAATCCTGCCTGCTCTTCTAGTCCACTTAGACAGAAATGGAGGAGGTGCTCTCCAGTGGACTCTTCAGGGAGCAAGCACCCCAAATTGTTAACAGAGGACTTAGGGACCCCTAGAGCTGGAAGCACTGGTACAAAGAAAGCTTTTGGAGTTACTTAGTAGCAGGCAGGGAGTCTGTTACTGAGTTGTTACTGAACAACGAGAGCAAGCTCAATGCAGCTGAGTCCTTTTCTGAAAACTAGAGAGGTAAGAACCAGAGGTCACAGGGTCACAGGTTCCTTCTGGGCATCTCATTTCCCCAGCGGCCACTCAGTGCCTTCCTGTGCAGAGGGCAGGGGAACCTAGTGAAGGAGTCTTGTCCTGCTGTTACTGGCTGTGGCTCTCTGGGGACAGGAAGCAGCGGGGTGAGGGAAGGACTCAGTCATTCTCATCAGGTCTGGAGACAGGGTGGCAGAGGGGCAGGACGCACCGACACTCTGAGCGTAGTGGGCCAGCCGTTGTCCAGCATGGGGCCATGGTCAGGGTCCTCTAGGGAATATTCCACGGAGAAGGCCACTGGCTTCACGTAGTCGGCAGTGTCCTGTGGGGAGAGGAAGGCGGAGTTCAGAGAGGGGAGACTACGATTTCTTGGGCCAAGACTGCACACATAGAACTTCCACCTCTCTAAGATGGCGGACAGTAGCCTGTGGCCCTCAGGGTAAGTCCCCGTGTGGGTAACGGTTCTGTCAAGGTCTGCGGGTGAGAGTGTATGCCAGTTCGGCGTCCTGAACTTTCACCACACTCCTGTTTGCCCTTCGAAGCCCAACTCTCAGGACTCAGATAACTTGACCCTTCAGGAAGCCTGGCAGGCAGCTTTCTCCTCCCTCCAGATCTGTGACTTCAGCTTTTCCCACGGCATTGACGCCCACTTTCTCTCTCTCTCTCTCTCTCTCTCTCTCTCTCTCTCTCTCTCTCTCTCTCTCTCTCTCTCTCTCTCTCTCATATCTATATCTATCACTATCTCTCTCTCTCATATATCTATATCTATCACTATCTCTCTCCTATATCTATATATATCTCTCTATCTTTCTCTCTCTCTCTCTCTCTCTCTCTCTCTCTCTCTCCCAGGCTGGCCCCAAACACAGCCTCCTGAGTGCTGTGATTATAAGCATGTAATACCACACCCAGCTAAAAAATCCACCTGTGTGTCTGACTTTTTTCCCCAGCAAGGAATAATCTAGAAACCTCTAGGTGTAGCCCAACCATTGAGCCTTATAATGTTGAATGAATGAATGAATGAGTGAACATGTGATTCAGTTAGTCTTGACTATGGATGACAAGTGACCGGGGAGTTCCAAGCAGTCTAAAGGCACCCATGCTCTAGAGCTGTGGTTAACATACTTGGTATTTCTGTATGGAGTAAGCCTCTTTCTCATTCAGTGATGGGCACCAGGCCACCACCTCTCTTGGGATGCCACTGGCCCATGTGTCCACGCCTCTGCCTGCTTCATTCAGTTTTCACTCCATTCTGTTGCTCTGCCCTTTCTAGCGATGGGTGGTGGCCCCCTCTCTCCCTCATCTTCTCAGAGGGCTCTCACTTCCCTAGTTTCATCCCTTCTGGGGAGGAAGAGCTGGGAAGGCAGGTGGGCAGGATAGCCATGAAGGCTTTTATCTGGGGCCTGAGGAGGGGCACTGGCCAAGGTTAGCCATGCTACTTCCTGGCTCTCTACTGAGGGCTCAGAACAAGCCCCTGGCAACCACGGGGCTCTCACTTCTCCTACAGATGTTCCTCTGTACCCTTCCTCTGTAGGGCTTAGGACCTGACCCGCTCATGGGCTGCCGGGCTCACCAGGACGTGGAAGTTGATCCTTTGACAGTGTTCCTGACCAGAGGAGAGTAGGACAGCCCTGTTGGTGAACTGGTCTGCACCCTCATCCAGATGTGCCCGTGGCATATACCGTCTCTCATCCATGGTTGCGTTGTACCTGATGCCTGGAAGAGGAGAGAGGGCAAGACCAAGCTGGGGCTTCATCCACATCTGCTGACCTGTTCAGCCCCTCATCCCTCACAGGTGGCTGGAAGCCAGAAGCTTCTATATGAGGAGCAAGGACTGTGTTAAGGAGGAAGGGGCTGAAGAGGAGGAGATGTGAGAGGCAGGAGGGAGGACGAAAGAGGGACGTAAGCCTTGGGAGAAGGCGAGGGACCTGAGTGAGGCCAGTGTTGCTCAGCTCTGCCCACAAATGACCTCCTCAGCTCTCCCCCAACACACCGTTGCCTCACACCGTTGCTCTGGGCCTGTAGGAGCTTCTCCTGGAGGCTTCACTCACACTAAGGATGCTCCTCAGACTCTTGTCTGTATTCTGTGGCTTGAGGCCCTCAGCACTTAGCTTACAAAAGTTTGAGAGAATGGCAGAGTGCCTTCTGTTCCCCATGCTGCCCTCTGGTGGCTGTGTCCTTGAATCCTTGTCCTGCCATAGATGGAACATGCAGGAAAAGTGCACAGCCACCAGGCTGGGATGTGCCCTCTTATGCCTCCCAAACCCTTCTTGTCTTTGCTCTTGTGCCTTTATCACTGAAGGGGACACTACCTGTGGTCACTAATGCATCCATCACTTCCAGGGCTGCCTGGTTCAGGAAGTGTGTGCCCGAATCCAGCCTGAGGTAAAAGGAGAGGACCCTTCCCAAGCCCATGTCCCTGCTGGGTGGCAGCTGTGAGCCACTGTGTTCTCAGCTCCTCACTGCTAGCTCCAGGTTGGTTCCGTGTCTGGCTGACTCCTGGCCTCCTCTCTGTACTCTACTGCCTGCCTTTTGCATCCCATTCAAAACACAACCAAGGGGATGTTCCTCTGTTCCTGGTCTTTCCCATCAGTCCTGCCCACTGCCCCTCTTGCCCTGCCAGGAAGCCCTTGAAGGGAGAGCATCATCAGAGAATCCAGCAGGCATCAAAGGTGTCTCAGGATGTGACCTGGTACTCAGACCCCATTTTGGGAAAGCCCCAGGCTGTGAACTGGAACAATCACAAGGCCCACAGAGAGACTGGAGCTTGCTGACCGCCCGGGGAGGCTGGTTTACCGACGGTTGCTGTGTGGAAGTGGGGTGCCAGGAAGATAGGTCCGAAGCAGAGGAAGGCAGCCAGGCAGGTGGCATCCCTGCCATTGCGCTTGCAGTCCTTGTGGAAGATGTTGATCTTGGAAGGCTCAAAGTGGAGGCTGGCGTTGATCTGAACTACGGGACGTGCCCTGGAACAGAAAGGCAGGTAAGCTAGGGTAGGGCTGGAGTTCTGCCTGCCTGCCTGGGACCGTGGGGTGAAGGTACAGATCCAGATGGGAGCGGAGTCAGTAAAACCTGCCTACAGGGTGCAGTGTAATAGATGGAGCAGAGAGAGCTCGGGACGCTACAGGAGAGGGTCAGAGAGAGAGAGGGTAGGACTGGGCCTTAGCAGCCTCTGGGCTGTGGGACACCCTGTTCTCCTTTTCTCCAGGGTTGTTCTAGTTGAGAACTACTGACTTCTACCGTCCTTCCTAGTAGGCCCGAGATATATTTGAATCCACTAGAGAGAGAGAGAGGGGCTGGGAATATGGCTCAGGTCTGCGTTTTCAGAGGACCTGGATTTGGTTTCCAGAACCAACATATGTGGATGCTCACAACCACCGGTAGCTACAGTTCTAGAGGATCTGACATCCCCTTCTGGCCGTCACGGGCATCTGTATGCACAGAAGTATTGAGAGCTGGACTGACCCAAGGCTTTCTCAGAAGCCCCTGTGAAAGGACAGAAGGAACCTAGCTCCATGTGCTTGCTCAGGAGCAGACTTGGCAAGGCCAGTCTGGGGCTGAGGCTAGAGCTTTGCAGGAGGTAAAGTTCAGTTCCTGGGGACTCGGGTTTTCCCCCTGAAGAGACTGGAGGTTACAGTCCCCTGGCTGCTGCATGCTGCAATGCTCTGGAGATACCCAGCATTCACTTGTGCAGCTTTGCAATTTCATCCAGTCTATGATGGTTCTGCTGACTTTGTTCCATTTCTCCCCCTGAAAATCATATATAAAAATACTATACTTCAAAATAAGCTTGCATGGTGTGATGGCTTATATATGCTGGCCCGGGGAGCGGGGCTATTAGAAGGTGTGGTCTTGTTAGAGTAGGTGGGTCACTGTGGGTGTGGGCTTTAATACTCTTGTGTCCTAGCTGCCTGCAAGCCAGTCTTCTCCTAGCTGCCTTCTGAACAAACCGTGGAACTCTCGGCTCCTTCAGCACCATGTCTGCCTGGATGCTGCCATGTTCCCACCTTGGTGATAATGGACTGAGCCTCTGAACCTGTAAGCCAGCCCCAATTAAATGTTGTCCTTTATAAGACTTGCAATGGTCATAGTGTCTGTTCACAGCTGTAAAACCCCAATTAAGACACCCGGCAAAGACAGTTTGTGTAAGATCTCCCAATCCTAAACTTCTCTGTCTCCTTATCTTCTGATCCCCTCCCTTTTCTGGTCCTCTCTCTTGGGACCTGTCACTGAGGAGCAACCTGTTGATCCAGATCAGGATGGAACAGTTGAGCAAAGAAAAGAGAAAAGGAAGAGAAAAGGAAAAGAAACTCCATGCCGGGTACAGGGGGTGTAGCTCAGTTGGTAGAGTGCTTGCCTGGCATGCACGAAGCTCGGGGGTTGATTCCCAGCACCACATAAACAAGGTGAGGTGGTGAGACAGAGTCACAGTATGAGAAGCTCAAAGCCATCCTTGGCTTCCCAGTGAAAGGGACAGAAAAGGAATCCCATGCAGCCCAGGTCACACTAAACTGAGAGAGACACGAACATGTTCTAAAGCCGTGTCTCGAGTTTTAATCTGCATGCACCGCTACGTCCTGCAGATATCTTGTTACAGCACAGAGCCAGATGCCGTCTGCTGGCACAGACTCTGCAAGTCTAATGAGTGCTGGAGTGAGGTCGAGTGGGAGGCACACGCAGTACAACTGAGGGGGAAGACCGGAAGCACAGCCAGGCCTCGAAAGTGTCAGTGCTGAATGACGGAACGTTGGCTGGTTTTTTATTTTTTTTCTTCACATTTTAAGTTAGTGCAGAAAACCTAAATGATGAAATCTCTCTCGGCAACCTATATTACAAAAGCTCCAATCAGCCGGGCATATGCCTTTAATCTCAGCAGAGACAGGTGGATCTCTGTGAGCTCGAGGTCAACCTGGTCTACACGGTGGGTTCCAGGCAAACCAGGACTACATTCTAAAAGCAGCGATACACAAGGAGATTCACAGGATTTCCTCAAACACTGATAGGGAACCACACAGAAGGAAATGAAATCAGAGGGGTTGGGAGAAAAAAAAACCCATATTCCATTCTCCCACACAGGAGGAGAGGAGAATGATTCTAGGAGGGGCTCAATGCTTCCTCTAAGGAGCCTGCAAGGCATGAGTGGAACAGATGCTGCAGGGAGCAGGGCATAGGAAAAATTCTGAGTGCTGGGGACAGAGAGTGGTCTCCAGTCCTAGAACTCCACTGAGAACAGAGATTAGGACTCCAGGACTGCATGGGCTGGGAGAGGCTTAGGGTTCATCAAGAGGGGAAAACCCTGAAGCAGACCTTTGAAACACTCTATTCAGTTAACCCAGGAGAGCCCTCCAGTTAGGGAAAGCAGGGGAACCAACCACAAAACCACAGCGTTGCCCAGGGCGCCCACTGCTAGGTCCACCAGCCCGTCCTCATTGAGGTCCAGTTGTCCGTGGATGCTGCAGCCAAAATGCTGCAAGCCGGGAGCCAGCTCCGAGGCTGATATTCTCTGCAGGGAGAGAGGAGAAAGGGTGTGTGTACTGTGTGCCAGGTTAGCTCTAGCGGGACAGACACAATCCTGAGCTCTGAGAACCTGACAGCTGCTTGATGAGGCGCCTAGAAAATCACTACCTTTAAAGTCACTGTTTTGGGTGAAAACATGTCTCAAAATATTCCCCAACAAGGTTTGATGGCTCACAGTTAAGAGTCCCAGTACTTTAGAGATAGAAATTTCAGGTCACGAATTCAAGACCAGCATGGTCTACACAGCAAGACCTTGCCTCAAACAAACAAACAAACAAACAAAACAAAACAAAACAAAAAAACCCTCAAGGGCTTGAAGGTGTAACCGGGTGGTGTGGTGCTTACCTGGATAGTGCAAGGCCCTACCTTTGATCTTCAGCACCATAAAAAACAAAATGAAGTACTTACTGAATGCCAATGGATATTACCGGGCAGATAACGAATTCCCTGGCACCTCTGACCTTGGTGTATTTATTTGACCACCTTACTAATTCTCTAGACTTGATACAACTATTTAGATCATTAGCTCACAACTGTAGGTACCTACACTGGGCTCTATTCACAATTAGGCAGGGAAGTGGGTGGGGCTTGGGGTCCTACCCTTTATCCGTGCACAGTTATCTACTGATAGATTCTGGGAGACAGGGACTCACTGCCTTTTAGTATCCACTATTGAACCACCAGGTTCCAATGCATAGGATCACACAGTGGCCGGGTCACACAGAGGCCCTGAATAATCTTAGAGGAGGTTCCCAAAACAAAACAGACAGACGTCTGTGTGTGTGTGTGTGTGTGTGTGTGTGTGTGTGTGTGAGAGAGAGAGAGAGAGAGAGAGAGAGAGAGAGAGAGAGAGAGAGAGAGATTTGTGTGTGCATGATCGGGGTGGACAGAGATGGTAGTGGCTCTCTGTGAGTTTGAGGTCAGCAAGGGCCATTTAAGTCAACCTTTCTTCAAACAAACAAACAACCAAAAACCCCCACAACACACACACTTTCATGCATGCACTCCCACATGTTAAATGCGTGCACACACACACACAGAGAGAGAGAGAGAGAGAGAGAGAGAGAGAGAGAGAAGAGAGAGAAAAGAGAGAAGGAAAAAGTGGAGTTGGGGACAGTTAGTGGTTAGAGCACTTGTCCTTTGACAGAGGACCTAGATTTGATTCCCAGCACCCACATGGCGGTTCATAGCCATCTTTCAGATGACAGTCTACAGCCATCTCTAACTCCAGTTCCAGGGAATCTGAGACCTCCATGGCACCAGGAACACGCATACATGCAGACATCACTCATACATAGAATAAGTAAATCTAAACCAAAACCAAAACCACAAAGCACTGGCCACCCTTGCAGAGGACGTAGGTATGGTTCCTGGCACCCAAACGTCAGCTCACAATGGTCTATCGCTCTAGTTCCAAGGAATCCAATGCTCTCTCTTCTGGCACTATAAACACATGCGTGCAAGCAAAACATCCATATACAGATTGCTCTCTTTAAAGAGAAAAGACATTTTAAAAAGTGTTAGTAAATTTGTGTTGTTGGATGAGACCCTGAGAAACTGAGATGTGAGGTCTCTTTGTAGTAAAAATGGACCCATGTAGGAGCTGTCCAGTCCCAGCTGGTCCTGTCGAGGTAGTGATGTTTGTGCCTGGGATTTCTATTTGAATGGATGTGGAAAAGATAAAGGTGTATATGAGGACAGGAAGGGGGGCCAGAACATACAGTGCATCCTTGGCAATATTTCCATGTGAGGCAGGACAGACAGATAGGATCCTTTCTGCAAGAGGGTGTGAAAGGAAACAGAACCACAGGAGTTCATGGGTGCTGCTCAGACACCCTGCTTTCTGCTCTACCCAGTCTCCACAGAGCCCCACCTGCATGGGCTTCTTCAGGATGTTGGTTTGGAAGCCATGGAAGATGTAGATGGCCCCTCTGTGACTGTCCTCCAAAGGGGCCCCCACCACCACGTCATTGTAGGAATCTTGGTTGAGGTCTTGAACGGAGGCAATGCATGACCCGAACCGGGCGTTCTGGTAGCTGTGGGAATCCTTCAGAGTGCCATTAAAAACGAACCGGTTCTGTAAAACCAAAGCCAGGGAGAGACGGAGGAACTGAGTACAGGCTTGATCCCCCAGCCTGCACCAAGTGGCGTCTCTCCATTCCATCCCCAAGAACCCTTCCTAAGGACAGGAGCCCAGATACTAGAGTCCTGGGTAGAGCGACTCCTGCTCTTCCCAGCTGACTCCTGCAGGTTTCCTTGAGATTGACCAAGTCAGAACAGGGCTCTGATGCCCTGCAGAGCTGCCTGGACTCCCCTGGCCACAGTACCTGTCTCAGGTTGTAGACATACACCTTGCCTCTCTCTCGGCTCTCGCTGAAGTACATGGGTGCGCCCACCAGCAGGACATCTGTCACTCTGTCATTATTGATGTCCACCGAGGTGATCTCACTCCCGAAGTAGGAGCCTATCTGCGGCACACAATGGGAAAAGGATCAAGCTGGGTCCCCATTACTTAACTTTAACATGGTTATTTATTCTCCTGAGCAGCAATATGTTATAGTGACAAAACCCAGAAATATTACAACAGCAAAAGAGGAAACTATAAGAAAGTATGAAGATTAAAAATAAAAGTTACTTAAAGTCTCAACACTCAGACCCAGCCAGCAGGAATGTTTCACTGTGTTTTCCTCTACTCTGTTCTACTGTGCCTTTACATTGTCAGTTCTTATGTATGAATATGTCCTTATTGTTACAATGAGACCGTTCTTCATCTTTCTTAATTATTGGTATAACAATGTGTCCAGAGCCTTTTCTCCAGGACAATATTTTTCCTCATGAAGGCCCCATTTAAGAAATGTATTCTTTGATAATTTCAGACATGCATGTAACAAAACACAGCCCTATCCACTCTCCACTTCCAGTTCTCCCCTCCAACTCCCCCCCCCCCCCCTCCTCCCCAGCCCCCCCATGCAACTCCTCTCAACATTGTATCTTCAAACAGTAGCAGGCTAAACCTACTTAGTGTTGCCTATGTGCATACTAGAGGCCAGATCCCCAAAGAATGACTCTCCTTCATTCAGCAGCCATGGATCACTAATAGCTCATCAGTTGGGGGTGGGGCCCTGTGAGCCCCTCCCCCACTTACGCTTGATCTTACTCTGGTAACCTTAGCTGCTGTGAGTTCATGACTGCTGCAGCCAACGGTGACAGACTGTGCTTTATGACATGATTGCTGCTAATTCAATGTGAGGTATGGACCCTGATGGGTTTTTTAATTTTTTTTTTAGATTTATTCATTTATTATATATAAGTACACTGTGGCTGTCTTCAGACACACCAGAAAAGGGGATTGGATCCCATTATAGATGGTTGTGAGCCACCATGTGGTTGCTGGGAATTGAACTCAGGACCTCTGGGAGAGCAATCAGTGCTCTTAACCACTGAGCCATCTCTCCAGCCCAGCCCTGATGGTTTTGGTTGAGCCACAGTAGTTGGTTCATTTTCAGGTTTCTGTGTCAAGGAGCTCACTGGCTTTCCTGTTGCTGATAGTGACTGCGGTTGTCTATGCCCATCTCAGTGATTGATTGCTCTCCTCTCTGTCCTTTGGTGTAGCACTTCCTATGTGGACACCACTCACCATTCATTAGTGACTGAGGACCTCTGGCTCTGCCTCCATCTCTAATATTGGCCAACATCTCATTTGCCCCCTGACTGCTCTTCCTCTAGACTTGGCTTCCAACCCTTGTCCTGGTAGCCTGGCCTCCACCCCTGGCCATATACAACCCAGTGATTGGGAGAGAGCCTAAACTCTTTAGCATAACTCCATGGGATCCCAGCCCAGCCTCTGCTCAGCAGCCCCTGGCTCCCAGCACAGAGCCTCAGAGCCTCCTCCGCCAGCCTCCTTCCTGTCCCTCATGACCCAGTTCTCTTCCCTAAGGCCCAGGCCCTGGGCTGGATCTCAGCTTCCCTCTGCATAAGCTTTCCCGTTCCTTACATCTTTGCCCAACCCTCTCCTCCTGCAGTCACTCAGGCTTCAGCAGATGTGTCACTGCTTTGTAAAAGGTTTCTCTGAGCTCCCCCACTCACTGCCTGTGATAAGTTCATCAGGGCCTGCTCCCTTCATGGCAGCCTAATGAGGGTAGGCCCTGGCACACAGGATGGGCTCAATAAATGCTTATTAGAGGGAACAGCCTGTGGCAGGGCCCTTTGTGAGACAAAGGTTACAGCCTTGGGTTAGCTCATGGGTACACCATGCTATTAGGAAAAAGAGTTAAAACCGGATCTTGGTACATGCTAAGCTAGTACCATACCCCCAAAGAAGGACTGAGCCTATACCTTAGCCTGGTTATTTCATTTTATACAAGTTACTTGAAACCCAAAGAATTCTGGTTGTCTGGCCAAGGTCAGAAGCCTGGTTATTGCTTGGCCAAGTCTCTCTGACAACAGAAGCCTAATGTTCCTTGTGCCATTATCTCTAGGCATACGACCACGTAGTCCTGGCTGTCCTGGTGCTTGCTATGTAGACCAGGCTGGCCTCAGACTCACAGAGGTCCACCTGCCTCTTCCTCCCAGGACTAAAGGAGTGAGCAGCCATGCTCAGCTCGGAACTCTGTTCCGCGGTTTAAAAACAGTGTGAGCTTGGGATGTGGTTCAGTTGGTAGAGTGCTTGCCGAGGACGCTGAAGTCCTGAGTCGGAGCCTCAGCCCCACGTAAACCGGGTGTGGTGGTGTGTGACTGTAATCCTAACATGGGAGGCAGAGGCAGGAGGGTCGGGAGCTCAAGGCAATCCTCAGCTACATAGTGAGTTTAGGGCCATCTTGGGCTACGTATGAGACCATTTTTCAAAAACAAAATAAAGCACAAAACCTTTAATAAGGAGGAAGATTAAAGAAATACAGACAGAAGAAAAAGGAAATAATGAACTTGGGCTGGGGTGAAGAAGAGGGAGAGGGAGAGAGAGAGAGAGAGAGAGAGAGAGAGAGAGAGAGAGAGAGAGAGGTCTCTACTGAGTAATTATAAGGCAGTGGGTGATTAAGTTTGAGGCTTCAATTGTGTGTGTCATAATAATCTGGAATCTACTTAGTTTTGCTGCTTCTGGCATATGGTTTCTTGTTCTGATGTTGAAGGTGGAGCTGGGCAGGAACAAATTGTTAGTTATCAGCAAATTTCCTGCAGCTTTCGGTCTAGCCTTTCCTCCTGAAGGAGCTGGCCTTGAGTGGGTTAGAGCAGGCTGGAGCAAATGGGAGCAGAGGGAGCTGGGTGAGGTGGGATGGAGTGGGGAGGAGGGGGGGGGTTGGGGGATGGGTTGGAGTGTGGGGTATGGGGGTTGGGGGATGGGGTGGAGTGTGGGGTATGGGGGCAGGGGCAGTTGAGTGGAGCAGGGGTGATGGTGGAGTGAAGTGGAGCAGGTTGGAGTTGAGACGGGGGAGTAGGGCAGTTTCCCAGTCTGAACATGGAGCACAGCAGTGCCCCACTGGCCTCGAAGAGGACTGGCAGAACTGTGACCCACTGTAGATAGTGCTCATGTTGCCATGCGAGGAGTGTGTCTTCGTAACAGGCCATGGGCAGGAGATGCTGTAGGATGGGCTGTTCTCGCTCTAAGTAATGAGGGAAGGCATGTCGGGGACCTGGGTGGGGCTTAGCTTGGCTCCAGGGTACCAGAGGATGCTGTCAGTGAGACGATGCCAAGGCCTGGTCTAGGGGCTGCTGGGGAGTCAAGATCCTGGGTTCTTAACCTGTCCTGGTCAGGAATCTGCTGTGAGGGCTTGGAGAAGCTGTGTTGCTTCCCGGGACCAAGGCTTCCTTGGCTGCTGCAATGATTCATTCTGTTTCTGCCACCGTGCTTTTAATTGGCATCATGATCACCTGCCACTGTCTGTCACACAGTCTGAGATCAGCCACATCCCTATTGGGGCAGTGGCAAGTGTCCCTGTGGGTCTTGCTGTGGGGTGGAGAGATAACACAAGGCAGCTCAAGGAGGTGACTGTCCTTTCAGAATGCCCCAGGGCCAGGAGAATCCCAGATCAGGTAGTTCTATACTAATGTGGCCTGCAGCTTCTATTCCAGTGCACATGAAGCAGGGACTGACAGGGCAGGGTGGCGGGCAGGGTAGCAGCAGAGATCATCCAGCACTCAAGAGGCAAGAAGTCTATAAGCTGGAGGGAAGAAATTGTCCCAGGCTCCCCCCTGATGTAGAGCTGGGTTGGCTTTGAGGGGAGGGGACAATGCAGGTTCTATGGCTGTTAGGGTAGTAATTGTGTTTGCAGGCACCTTCAACTACAGAGAGAATTAGACGTGCGTCCACCCCCACAGGGGAATGCTTGTGGGTGTGGGACCTTTTTGCTGAGAGGGAAAAGCCCCTCTATCCAGTCCCCTAGGTCAGACCCTGACCCTTGCCCACAGCCTGCCCCCTGCAGCCTGCCGTCCATTACCTGCTCGCCCCGAAGAGCCTGGTGGATGGTGAGGCTCCGGTTGCTGTGCATACTGAACAGAATGACCTTGCCAGTATGGTTGAACCTGGGGGCTCCAGCCACATACACGCGCCCCTGCTTGGAGGACACAACCGATGTCACCGTGTACCCTGTAGAAGGAGGAAACAGGCTGGTCTCTGGTGCTAGGTGCTCAGTAGGCCTTGCTGGGTTCTGTCATGGAGCTCAGTCAGGCCTGAGGCGGAGCATTGAGTTCCGCTTCTCTTGTGCATGTGGATTAATAAAAGAGTCTGGAGATCTAGCTCAGTGGAGAGCATGTGGTTGGCTTATGCAAACAGAGCCCTGTACTTGATCCCCAGCGCTAAAAAAAACAAGACAAAACCAAACCAAACCAAACCAAACTAAAACAAAGCAACAAAAAACCCACAACAATAGCAAACACAAAACAAAGCCCGGAGTTATTTAATAAAAGGGAGAGTAGGAGTCGACCAGACTTGCACTTCATACTAGGGGAGGCAGGTCCAGTGTGATGTAGCTCTGGCCTGGACCTGAAGCTTTAAGGACCCTGACAACTGACAGAGAGTCTAGAAGCTTCCATATGCTACGGAGATACGGAGAACTCATTTATTCTATGTGTTTAGAAGTTGGCATGGGGCATGGAACACAGCTAGGGGGAAGCCAGCCTTGTAGCTAGGTCTGGGATTGCCAACAGACACAGACGGGCCCTTCGATCCAGGGCCCCTCTCACCTTCTGTCACCAGGGCCTCACCTAGGTATGCGGCGTGGTTCTTTAACTCCTCCGGGAACTCCTTAAGGTAGGACTCTCGGAGAGGAATCACCTTTCCTGCGCTTGTCTCCTTCAGCACTGCCCCGTTCCAGTCATAGGCTCCCACGGCTCCCAGCAGGATCCCATCCTGGCAGCAGGGGAGAACACAGCATCAGACCCAGTTTCTAGGGACAGCTTGACGAGGGGACCTCAGGTCTTGCAACTTCTGAGGTCCCACCAGCCACCTGGGGTATCTTTGCCAGGGGTGGTAACAGAGAAACCCAGCTTCCAACTATGGCTCTTGGCTTCTAACCAAGCCTCAGAGACCATTGCGCCCCATTGAATCCAAAGCCCAGAATGGGTCAAGCTGATCACAAGGGCATGCATTTAAAAAGAGAAAAAGGAAGGCTGGAGAGATGGCTCAGCGGTTAAGAGCACCAACTATTCTTCCAGAGGTACTGAGTTCAATTCCCAGAAACCACATGGCAGCTCACAACCATTGTAAAGGGATCTGATGCCCTCTTCTGGTGTGTCTGAAGACAGCTACAGTACACTCATATGCATAAAAAAAAATAAAAATCTTAAAAAAAAGAGAGAAAAAGGAACATTCTAGAAAGAAACTCCAAGCCCAGGGCAAACCCTTCCACATTTCTTTCAGCTTTTAGACGGCTCAGATCTCCTGTTACCTACCCACCCCCGCACGCCTTCAAGCCTTGCTGTGCACAGGCGACCTTCTTTAGAGCAGCTGCACAAAGTGCCCTGGGTCTGAGAGAAGACAGAGTTTCGCTTCCTAGGAACTGGGAGCTGTTTGGTAGCGCGCAAGCAGAGTGGATTGGGCTGGGCTGGGTAGATGAGCCAGGGGCATGCAGTCTGTTTCTTCACTGCTTGGAGGACGCCTCTTGCCTACCCTGGGCTGCAGGAACTGCATGCTGCCATGCCTGTGTGTGAAGGCGGGAAGTGTCTATATTCCTGAATATCTTATCATTTCCTCAGAAATGGGTCCCTGTACCCTCCCCACCCCTAGTGTGAATGACCCACATGACCAGTGGGTACAGGAAGGCAAACAGCAAGCTCTGAATGGGGGAGTAGGGCCTGGCCAGCAGCGCGGGAGGAGGTCGGTGAGAACAGCAGCCCTCTGCTTCCCTGCTGGGAGATCCAGGGCGAAGGTGGCTTATTCCGTAGTATATTAGCTTTGGGCTTTAAATTCCTTTCAATAAACGGTTTTCTTTTTGTTTAAGGGTCCGGGAAGATAGCTCAGGCAGGGAAGCGATTGCTTTGCAACCACAAGGACCTGCATTCAGGCCTCAGAACTCTTGATGACCAGCATGGAGGCATGTGCCAGGCACTCGGTGCTGGGGAGGGAGAAGCAGGTGGTCCCCACTTGCTGACCAGCCAGCCTAGCCTACTTGGTGAGCTCCAGGTTAGTGTCAGACTGCCTCAAAAACAAAAACAAACAAAAAACCAAAAAAACAAAAAAAACCCAACCCAAACACTCAGGGTCCGTCTCTGGCTCCAGTGTACATGGGATGTGGCATAATTGGTAGAGTAGCTGCCGACACCACACACAAAGCCCTGGGTTCCATCCCCAGTACTGCGTAAACTGGGCATATTGGTGTACGACTATAATCCCAGCACTTGTGGGGTGAAAGCAGAGGGAACTAAAATCAGAGTCATCCTTGGCTACATAGTGACTTTGAGGCTAGCCCAGGCTCTATGAGATATTCCCCCCCCCACACACACACACGTGGGTGTAGAATCTAGGGCCTGACCTGAGCTCAGCAAGTGATCTGCCAGCAGCAGCAGCTTTGGTGTTTGCAGCACAGGAAGGTAAGGTTCCCACCCTCACCACAACCCCCCCTCCCCCCGTCCTCCATGAGCTCAGCTGGCTGGATTCACAGTTCCCCTGCATTTTAAAAAGGCAAGTTGATCTTATCCAACAGTTGCAAAGTTCTCTGAAGGGAGAACTTTCCTTGTAGGATGCTTTGGCAACTATAAATACTGTCCCTGGGAAAGCCTGATGCTCTGTCCTGTTCAAGGGCCCGGCTTTCTAATTAGCTCCCTGCGCCACTTAGCTGGGAAGCCCAGTGGGCCGGGCCAAGACTGAGGTCCAGAACTCAAATTCCTGTTCTTTACCACCCCTGCCAACATCCCTCGGTTTTGGAGTATTCTCCTTCTTGTGGCATACTTTCTCAGCCAGCCCCATGGGAGAGCCCGCAGGGCCCTGTGAGGGGCCAGACTGATCCTTATCCGCACACGAGGTTCAGAGAGAGGCAGCAGCTTTCCAAAGTTTCTCAGCAAGTCAGAGGCAGGCTGGGTCTTTGGTCAGAGGGTGGATGGGGCAGAGAGAAAAATGCCCTCTGGTTCCCCAAAGCTCCCACTTCTGGTTTCCCACCAATGGGAGGAGGGCGTTCCTTTCTTCCTGTCAGCTTGCTGAGGCCAAGCAGCTGCACACTCGACTTTGTGGCTTCTGGTGAGGCTTTTGGAGAGGTGCTTGTGGCGTTTCATGGACCTCTGGTGTGCTGGGAAAGGCCAGCTCCACCCGGCACCTGGCCCTGCTGGGAGGGCACTCTCCGCCCTCCCTGGGTTGAGTTTGAGGACTGCATTGGACTTCAGGAGCAAGGCACCCTGGCTACAGATAGCCTTGCGTCCTCAGTGAGCGACCTTTCTCCAAAGTGGCCTTGTTGGGGACAGGTGTACTAGGGAGTGTGTACATGAAGGCCATCCAAACACATTTCCCTGTGTCACAGTCTTTTCCCAGATGAGCCCCCTCCCTGACCCCCTGACCCTGACTCTGGGGAAAAAAATAAACCCAGAAGATTCATGGGGAAAGCCCAGCCCTTTGGTGGGGGAGGGCAGGTGTGTGGCCCAGCTGTGAAATGATGGTGAATCATCTGGGAAGACTAACATCTGGCGTCCCACGTTTCTTCACGGGCCTGTCTGCGTTTCCTGATTTATGGGCTCCCAGAGACCCTAGAATTATGGGCTTCCATGACATGGAACCCGAGCTTTCATGACACAGCCTGGGGTGCCTCTACCTGGACGGCCTTAACTGTAGGGACCATTCCAGAGAATGTCTGGAGCCCTGGCTTCTGACTGGGGTGGTTCTGTCCCACAGGCGATGCCTGGCAATGTCTGGAGACATTCTTAGCCACATTACTTCAGGATGGGGGAGGGTGTTACTGCAGAGGGTCAAAATGGTGTTGCTTTCATGGAACCCTGATTAGGACGAGATCTCTAGGACCCCACCCCCACCCCCACATAAGGCGGCGTCACTGGTTTATAATTTCCTCCATCTTCCTCCAAGGCCTTGGAGCCTTAGACTTGAGTCTGTTCTCTATTTGGAGGTGGGGATCCCGCCTAGAAGTTTCCTGGCATAGTCATGCAACTCGGCTCCCTAGTTGTCATGGAGTCCGCCATTCGTTAGAGCCACTGAAACTCCTGGTGGGTGATCTCTGCATTCATTTCCAGATGCCAGTGAAACCATCAAGGTTGGACCATGAATCTGTAGCAAGCCTTCCTGGTAGCCATTTTTTTTTCTTGGAATGTTCTTTCTACTTTTTGCAAACTAGAGTTTCTGGCTATCTGGTTTTTTTTCCCCCTGTGGTCTTAATCTTCTGTCCTTGACCTGGGACAGTGGGACTCTATGAATGCCCAGTGATGTCTGGGGGTCTGTCAGTGCTGTGGGCTTGGATCCTGCTTATTATTTCATTGCTTTCAGCCCAGACTCTGTTTCCAGAGTGAGGCAGGTGAGACTGGGGGTCTTCTTCTGCTCTCACAATACTCCGTGGGGCTGGGGACCTTTCTTTGCACAGAACTGAACAGGCCAGGGAGCTTCGGGTTTCCCTACCACACTTTCAGATGGTAGCTTTGGGAGGTCGTTCGTGCCCACCTCTGGAGGAGGAGTCAGGATATGGTTGACTGATAACTTGACAGATCTGGAATCACCTCGAAGACAAACCTCTGGGCGTATCTGTGAGGGGGTGTCTAGATTGAGTTAACTGAGCTGAGAAGGCACACCCTAAATCATTCCGTGGGCTTGGGGCCAGCACTGAATGCAGAGGAGAAAGCAGGCCGGGCATAGCATCCATTCTTGGCTTCCTGACTCTGGAAACAGTGTGGTTAGCTGTCCCTAGCTCCTGCCACTGTGCCTTCCCTGCAACGATGGGCTGCATTTCTGAAGTGTGAGCACAGATAAGTCCTGCTGCCCTCTCCCTCCTCTCCTCCCCCCTCCCTCTCTTCCTCCCTCTCTAAGTTCCTTTGGTCAGGTATTTTGCTGTAGCAGTAAGTCCAACTATGACTCTGAGCTTTCCCATAAACAGGCCCACTGTGGTGCAGGATTCAGACCCAAGCTGAAAGGCTGGGCACACTGCCTCGATGCCCACAGCAGCCTGGCTGACCCTAAAGACCTAGTGCCACGGTCTCTATAGCAACCTGGATGCCTCTGACAACAGAGGCACTGGGTTCTTAGGACAGGACAGTTGCTGTCAACTGTGACACCGGTGGCCTGGCTCTGGAAAACCATGACTTTAAAACGGAAACCCGATGGCTGGGCCTTGTAGCCCACCACTGAGCCGCTCCTTTACTTGGAAGGTCTTTCTGTCTGTTTGTTTGCTGTCTGAAGCATACCTGGAGGAACACACCCTGACACAGATGCTCTGAGTTGGCATGCTTCCCTACATGCATCTCCCAGGGTTACTTGTCCATTTATTAAATTTTTCCAGAAACACTGACTTTGTCTCTCTGTGGAGGTTCAGCCTCCCTTTCAGTCAAGTCTTAGGTGAACATGGCCCCTGACGCTACATACTGTTATCGACACCTGTAGCCTTTACTTTGGGGCACTGCTGTGGTCCAATGCAGAGTCTGAACAGAGATGGACTTTTCAAGCCACCTGCTAAAGCTAGAACCTGTAGATCCCTCCCCCACACAGATGTAAGCTCTGCCCCAGCTAGCACAGGTCACCTGAGGCCATCAAGCACTTGCTGTTGGTTTTGTCATTTGACCTAGGTTTTGCATAGAATTCTCTGGACTGAATGAGACTTTGGGCCCTGGGAGGGACCTCCACTCCATACTCTGCTTCTTGCCAGGGGGTTGGTGGGTGTTTAACATGTGCAGTGAGTGGGCTTCTGAAGCAGGCAGGAGACAATAGAAAGAAGTCAAAGACCTTAACTTCCCCATCCCAGTCCTTAGAAGATTCTAGGAGGCAAAGAGACATCAAGAAAGAGACAAGAGAGCCATAGGGGGTGGGATAGCAGCTAGACCAGGACAAATAAGAAAAGAGAGAGGGAGGGGACGGATGAGCAGGAGAGGGAGAGGGTTCTGTACCTCTACCACATGTGAGGAAAAGCCGGTCTGCGACATCTCCAGACCAAAAGAGGTTTCATTCTTGTTGGTGCCTAAAACAGGAACAAGAAGATGTCAGCTCTTAGCCATGGGTCCTGTTTCCTGGGGTGCCTTGGGAACTGAGTTCTTTTCTGAGAGGAACCCTGAGGCAAGGCCTACTCTGCCTTACCATCTCACTGTTACTGAATGTTAACAATGACTATTGAAGAGTGTGTGCATGCTTGTGTGTGTGCCTGTGTATGTGTGAATGCTTCTGCATGTGTGTGCTCCTATGTGTGTGTGCATCTGCAGAGTTACTCAGTTCTGCAAAAAGCCTGGGATAAACCATGTAGCAGAACATGTGCTCACAAATGACTGTTAATATGCATGTGTAGTGGGGTAGGGCACACCAAACAAAAACATGTGAAGTGCATGTGTGTTTAGGGAAAGAAGTGTTACTCCTACTGCTCATTCCCATTGGCCACAGGATTTGGTTGCTGGTTTCTGAGGCTGGTCACCACTATGGACTCACACAAGAAAGGTCACATGTGCTGAAAGCCCACTGCACAGAGGGGCCCTTGAACAAGCAAGCCATCACGACCACATTCTCATCACTGAAAGGGACCATTCACAGGAGGGCCTGCTGGTTTGACTAGCTAAATTCTAGGGCTGAGTCAAGGCTCAAGCCCAAGCTTGGGAGGCGTGGTCTCTGCACATGTCTGTTGAGTCTACACACTGCAGACCTCTCAAGCTCTGGGATGCTCAAAGCCTCTTATTTCTTTCCATAACTTCCACAGATGCTGAGAACTCTGTGTGAGAACAGTCCGTCACAGAACCCCATGTGAGAATGGTCCATCTCAGAAATACGCAGCAAGAACGAGGCCTCAGCAAACAGGATTCTTTGCGGGACCAGAGGCTGCTCTACTCGGGGATTAAATCATGCTCTTGTTTTATTTGAGACAGAGCTTCATATAGCCCAGGCTCACCATGTAGCCAAGGATGGCCTTATTCAGCAACTCCTGCCATCACAGGCAAGCACTCCTTGCTTGGTTTATGCAGTGCTGGTGCTTGAAACCAGGGCTTTATGTATGTTAGGTAAGTAATCTTCTAATTGAGCCACATCACAAGGCTCAACTACGGTTTTGAGGGATAGTACGGTCTGTGTCAGGAAATGGAGCCTGACTGGGTTCAAACTGAGGCTGACACATAAAATATAGACTGCCCAGTGGAATCTGAACTTAGGGAAACAGTGTACAATTGTTGAGTATAAGTCTGTCATAAACACTTATATTATATGTCGGCTAAGTTTGGCAACCCTAATTCAATGCCCCCACCCCGTGTTGTGCTCAGCAGTCAAGTCTCAGAGAACCCAGCCCAGTCAGACCCAACAGAGTAGTGCCCTCTAGTGGGCAATTTGGGTAAAGCAACGGGTTCTGCTAAGCTCGGTGCTCGGTGAAATTATAGTCCTTGGACTGAGGTATAAATTTATAAGTCGTTCACCTTCCAAGCTGAAGATCCTGTCCCCAAGGGCATCAACAATGTCCTTCAAGGCCGCCTCATCCGTGACATTGAAGAAATGCTTGTCGTCAGGGTCACTGGCGATGTATTTGATTTCGTTTAGAAAAGTCTCTGGATTGATCCCCCTGCGGTTGTAGTAGCCCAAGACCTGCCAGGGAACAGGGCAGGGACGACAAAACGGAATATAGTACTGACTTCTCCACACACCCATAGAGCCCGACCCCAAAGATTCCGAGGTGGACTGCAGACATCAGCCTTTCTTAAGGCGCCACTGGCATTTTGAAAAAGATATTCTTTGGAGGTAGCAATAAGACCCCTGTGGGGTTAGTTAGGGTTCTGGAGTCTGGGAGGATTGGGGTACTTCCTATTTTTTGAAACTCCCTGGAAAAAGAAGAAATATCCTCTCCACAGCCCGCTCAACCTGTTCTTCGAAAGAGGACGCAGCTTGAGCCTTGTTACGGAGACGCGCTTCCCAGAATCCCAGCCTGTGGTGTTTGTGTGGGTGGGTGGGTGAGGCCAGAATCTCGAGTGTAGTTGGCATCCCCGCGCAGGGGCAGGACTTACGGCCACGGCGTATCTGGTCACGTTGTCCTTCTCGCTTTGCCGGATCACCTTCTCCAGGTCTGGGCTGTCGTGGGATTCCCCGTCCGTGATGACAATCATTACTTTCTTGGCCCCTTTCCTTCCGCCCTTCTGGAAAGCCTCTGAGCTGGAACCAGACACAGGGGTGGGTCAGAAGAAGAACGTGGGGTTGGGACAGCCTGGTGTCCTTCCTCTAAGGGGCAGCCACCAAAGCCACAACTGAGTCCCCATGGGCACCTCAACAGCTTAGGGGCTCAACAGTTGCTCAGCTGGGTCTTGGATGTGCATGTGCATGTACAGTGTTTTTGTGTGAGAGTGAACATTTGCATGTAGAAGCTAGAGGGATGGCTGGTCATCTATATCATTCCTCCATCTTATCTTTGCGAGACAGTCTCTTGTTGAACATACAGCTCACAGATTCGCCAAGACCTAGCCTGTCAGTAGCTGCTAGAATCTGCCTGTCTTCCCTTCCCAAGCACTGGGACTACAGATATGCAGCCAGTCCTCTGTGGGCACTGAAGATCTCAACTCGGGTCCTCATGCTTGTGTGGCAAACACTTTACCAACTGAACCATTCCTCCTGGCTCCGGATCTGCTGTTTAAAAAGTATAAGCCCTCTTTGAGTCACAGCCCTGTTGTTTTGGTAGGCAGAGTGATGGGGAGGAGAGGGAATCACGGGTGGGCAACCCTGAGTGGGATAAGTCAGTGGCTAGAAACCTGGCTGCACAAACACCTTAGAATCTCTTGGGAGGTTTAAGCATTTTTGATGCTTGTGCCCCATCTAGACCCATGAGATCAGACACTTGGTATGGCCTGGGGACCAACTTCTCTCCTTCCTTCCTTCCTTCCTTCCTTCCTTCCTTCCTTCCTTCCTTCCTCTTCCTCCCTTTTCCTTCCCTTTTTCTTTCTACTTTTCCATGTGTGATGTTATACACAGTGTGTTCATATGTGTGTGTATGAGTGTCTGTGTGTGTCTGTGTGTACACCAGAGTTCAATATCGGGTGTTATTCTGGTTCACTCTACAGGCTATACACAGAGGCAGGGTCTTTGGCTTGTCTATCCATCTTGCTCTAGGGAGCCCTCTGACTCCCACTGGGATTACAGGCAGCAGCCATGTCCACTTGGCATTTACATGGGTGCTGAAGCTCTGAATTCTGGTCTCGTGCTTGCCCAGCTGAGTATCGCCCTGTGCTGGCATTGACATTCTTTTTTTTTTTTTTTTAAATTTATTCATTTATTATATATAAGTACACTGTAGTTGTCTTCAGATACACCAGAAGAGGGCATCGGATCTCTTTACAGATGGTTGTGAGCCACCATGTGGTTGCTGGGAATTGAACTCAGGACCTCTGGAAGAGCGGTCAGTGCTCTTAACCGCTGAGCCATCTCTCCAGCCCTGGCATTGACATTCTTAACAGTGTACAGGATGTTCAGACTCACACGCCCCTTCCCTAAGGCAGGTTGACTGCCTGGGGAGTTAACATCCTAACCTCTGGCCCATAGCACATGTGCGATGTTACTGCATAAACTTCTGACTCCCCACCAGCATCCTTCCTCTCTATTTGTGGAAATACTAAACATCAAATTCACAGAAGATATTTCTCTGATTTTCTTTTTAAATC
Organism: Rattus rattus; assembly: GCF_011064425.1. NCBI lineage: Eukaryota > Metazoa > Chordata > Mammalia > Rodentia > Muridae > Rattus > Rattus rattus. The sequence goes on from NC_046161.1 coordinate 56,943,232, forward strand.
TCTTGTCAGCCCAGGCAGCCTGGCCAAGAGGTTCTTAACCTGATGATCCAGTGTGTCAAAGAATGAGAAACTGGCTCTCGGTGCATCTATGGCATTTTAGACTGAGAGGTTCAGGCATGTCTCTGAGCGTCTGACCTTGCAGGTGGTAGATTTTAACAATAAAGATTTAAAACTGAATGTCACATCAGACACCAGTAATTCCTGCGGTTCTGGTGGTCAGCAAGGCAGGAAAGACGGCCCACTGACTTAAGTTTTACAGTAGCAAGTCCCAGGATCAGAAGGCTTAGGACACAGAGCGACTCTTTGTGTGCTGGCCAGCTATTGGCTGATGCATATGGCTCGAGAGTCACACCTCCTGGACTGAGTGAGTTCAGAGCTTCTTCAGTCTGTCAGGAGGAAGCTGTGAAAAGCAAACGCCACCTGACACTCTCAGCAGCTCTAACATATTCTGGATGTGATGGCTCAGAAAAACCTAAGAATTTTAGTATGAGTCATGGAAGGGCCACAGGACACACAGCATGGCTAGAGTTTGGGCTGAAGCTCACTCTCATGGAGGAAGAAATCAGTTATCTCAAAGGACATTCTAGATCTTTCTCTGTCTTCACTGAAGGGTTAGATCTGGGAAGAAAACTCCATGCAAAAACGTACAGCACCAGGGACCAGCAAGGCGGCTCATCAGGGCACATGCCACCAACCCAGGCAACTTGTGTCTAAGCCCTGGGGCTGACATGGTGGAAGGAGACAAAGAGAAGGGACTCCCGCAAGTTGTCCTCTGGTCTCCACATGCACACTGTGGCACAAGTGTTCAGACATGTGCACGCACACACACACACTAAATAAATAAAAGTAATAAGAAACAGTCTGGTGCAGGGCAACATTTCACTGAGTATGGAGCCAAGATAAACCCAGAAACATGTTTCCACATGGTGACTAGCGTGTGCCTCTCTCTGAGTCTGTCACAGTGGGGTTTAAATTGTGATTGTGTGTTATGTAAAGGGACTTGGGTTTTCTCCTTTGTAAATTAGATTACAAATTCTTCCAGAAGAATTTTGCACTTGCAGCTGGTGGCACCATTCTAGAGAGCAGACATCATGGAAATGTAGCCCATTTCCTGCCCAAACCAGCACTGGCTAAATTTTTCTTAGGGAAGTCCTGGAACTAACTAGCTCTCCTCCCTTCCTTCCTTCCTTCCTTCCTTCCTTCCTTCCTTCCTTCCTTCCTTCCTCCCTTTCTTCCTTCCTTCCTTCCTTCCTCCCTTTCTTCCTTTCTTTCTTTCTTCTCTCCTTTTTAAAAAAAACTATTTCTTTATTTTTTATTTATGTGTATGTTTGTTTGTCTGCATGTAGATGTGTGCACCATGTATGTGCCTGGTGTTTGAGGTTATCAGAAGAGGGCATCAGATCCCCTGGAACTGGAGTTACAGATGGTCGAGAGCCACCACATGGGTTCTAGGAACCGAGCCTAGGTCTTCTGCAAGAGTGACAAGTGCTCTTCACTGCTGAGCTGTCTTTTTATCCCCGCGTAGGTCTTGACAGAGGTAACAGGTTCTTGGTGGTCCCCTGTCACCTCTGTGACTGTTCACTCCCCTTGGTACACACTGGGCCCCTTGCTGATTTCTAGAAGGTGCTAGGCCTATACTGAGCCTCAGGGCTGCCTACTGAACCCATGATGCTCCCTTGCAGTCCCCTGGTTGGTCAGCATCTTCAGCTCAGCTCAAGGTCACTCTCAGTGGGGGCAACCCTGCCCCCCATATTAACGGGCCTCCCTGGAGGAGGTCATGCCTCTCAAATTTGACTTAACATTGAGAGCCCCCGGCTGGTTGGAGGCCACCAAGGTCAGGGACCACAGATTGCCATCTTTGTAACCCCTTGAATCTGCAGCTTAGATCTTGACCTTGAAGTAGTTCCACAGGGAAAAAAAAAACAAACAAAGACAAAAACAAAAACACAAAACAAAACCAAGTGAACAACCACAGAACAAATTGGAGATAACGGAGCGAGGAGAGAATACTGCTCCCCTTAAGATGCTGGTGAGTGTCTGATAGTACAAACCTACAATTGCAACCACTCAAGAGCTTGAGTCTAGCCTGGGCTGTGTAGCAAGACCTTGTCTCAAGAAAAAGCAATTAAGACTGGAAAAACAGCTCAGCTGCAGAACACATATCTAGAACAATAAGGTCACGGTTCCATCCAAGTTCTGCAAATCAATCCACACATCCCTCAATCAAAGCCTTAGCTATAATTTGGGACCAAAACATGGCAGGTTCCAACGTTAGGAAAACATTGCTGGAGCTGGGATTGCAATCCCAGGAGTGCTCCTGGGCCCCGAGATGCTCAAACTGCCCTGTGAGTCATGTCACATCTCGGACTTGAGGTTGGACGGCTGCAAAATGAACCCAAGTCAGTGAGTGACCTTTATCCCCACACGAGTCACTTAGCTTCCGAATGGGAAAGTGACAGCTCTGTGGTCACTGGCTTCCATCATCGCCAATCAGAAAAGACTGCAAGTCTCAGTATTCAATCTAGTGATGGCCAAAGAGCAAAACGGCCCATTCTGTGTGAGGAAGAGTAGAGAGCCATCACTGAGGGAAGGAAGTGTTATTCACAAACAGAAGCTCCGGAGCTGTGTGGTGACGTCATCAGGAGTCCCGTGGTGACGTCATCAGGAGTCCCGCTGAGGTTGGAAAAGTTGTGATCTGACCACATGAAATCCTGCTCCATCTAAATGGGCCCCACACTGTGGGGTTCTGCCAAACACATCACCAACTCTGAAGAGGTGGGACCGTAAGGCAATGAGGTTGTGGCCTCAATGACTATAGTGGAAGTCATACTAATGGCTGTACAATCTAAACATATAAAATAGAAGTGATTCTCACGTTGTCAAGGTAGGTGCTTAGGCCTTGGACGGTGAGACCTTTAATACTGGCTGGCTGATTACGTGGGATGTGGGCCGGGAGGGGGGGTAACCACAGGGTTTTCAGCAGTGACATCACTAGAATAAGCTTCTTAATCCCCATGTTTGGAGGTAACATGTAGCTGGGTGAGTGCTTTCTGGTGTGAGTCCTAAGGAACGAGTCTCTTTACCACCTCAGAAGTTAGATTGTCTGTCACAAGCCACCAATGACACATACCAAATAGACAGGTTCTGCACTCAGAACCAACATGCTTTTCTCGTATCTTCTTCCCTCCCTCCCTCCCTCCCTTAGCTGCTCAGGGGCTCAGGATTGAAGTCGGCTTCACCCATCCATATTAGGCAAACATTGTCCCACTGATCCTGGTGTTTCAGGCTTACACTACCAAATCCAGTGAGTGCCGTGCTGGGGATTGAACCTAGGGCTTCATTTATGCTGAGCAAGCCCTTTCCACCTGGGCTACATCCCCAAGCCCTCATACTTTCTGTAGACTATAGACTATGACAGAATGTGTTTTCCAAAGTTGACTGCATGCCACCTCACTCCCCAATGGCCTTTCTTCCATTTGACCCAGCCAGTCCTCCATCAAGGAGAATCATACCTTTGTTTAGGACCTGGATCTTGATAACTTGCTTTGGTAATGGAACATTTTGGAAGTCACACTCAGGAACCTCTTGGCTAGGTCATAGGCACTCTCTTAGCTTCTGCTGAGGGTCTTGGGAACTCCTTAGTACCATGATATAGTACTGAGTAGGCAAAGGAGTTAGCTTTGAAGCAACTGAGGAAGACAGCAGCTGGATTTGGACAGCAGTATTTGTAGATGATCAGAGTACCCCTTTATGCTCAAACATTCGTAAAGCTGCAGTTAGGTTGGTCCTGATATGTCAGAGGCTAACATTCAGGTCATTGGTCCACACATGTGTACCTATTATAATATCACTTGCATTGTGGTTTTGAAGCCCATCTTCCTGTTGTGAGGTTCATGGGAAGGAATACCCTAAAAAGGAGACCCGATCTGTGGTGGTTTGAATAAGAATGGCTCCCATATTTGAATGCTTAGGGAGTGGCACAATTGGAATGAGGAGTGTAGTCTTGGTGGAGGAATTGTGTCACTGAGCGTGGGCTTTGAGGTTTCAAAAACCCAGGCCAACCTCAGTGTCTCCTCTTCCTACTGCCTGACCCAGATGTGGAACTCTTAACTACTTCTCCAGCCCCATGTCTCCCTGTATGCCTCCGTGCTCCCACACTGTGATGTTACAGGACTACACCTCAGAAACTGTAAGCAAGCTCCATGAAATGTTTTCCTTAATAAGAAATGCTGTGACCATGGTGTCTCTTCACAGCAATAGAACACTGACTAAGACATGATCCATCACAAATATTCATAAACACTTAGAAGTAGCCACAAAGCAGAACTTACAGGGGTGCTCCCAACATTGGGGCAGCTCATTCCAGACTCCCTCTTGGGTATTCACTTTGCTTTGTGAATAAACTTCTGTCTCTTGGATCACATTGTCTCCTTCAAGAAGACAAGAACTGAGAGACCACTGTAAGAATACAGAAAACCAAGCCAGATGACCATGGTTGGTGGATAACCATGTTAGGGTTTTACTGCTATGAACAGACACCGTGACCAAGGCAACTCTTATAATTTAATTGGGGCTGGCTTACAGGTTCAGAGGCTCAGTCCATTATCATCAAGGTGGGAACGTGGCAGCATCCAGGCAGGCATGGTGCAGGAGGAGCTGAGAATTCTGCATTTCAATCTGAAGGCCGCTAGAAGAAGACTAGCTTCCACATGGTTGGAAGGAGGGTCTCATTGCCCATCTCCACATCGACACAATTCCTTCAACAAGGCCACCTACTCCAACAAGGCCACACCTCCTAATAGTGCTACTCCATGAGCCAAGCATATTCAAATCACCACAGTTGGGTACTCAGATCATCAGTTGCTGCTGTGCTCTTGTTGATGGTGGCATGGATGTTCTGTATTGTATGTCTAGCCTAGGTGACCTTTCTGGTGACAGCAGTTTTAGTTGAATGCAGATCATAACCAGGTGAGAAGACCCAAGAGAGAACCAAGCAGCTGAGCTCAGCCCACCATTGGAACTTTGAGGAATTAACAAGTTGCTACTTTGAAAGCACCAAATGGTGGGGGCCTTTGTGCACAGCAGGGCTAGCCAAAACAATATCTGAGATTTACACACATGCATGCAAACACACACACACGCGCACATTTTTACCGTGCAAATTCAATGCCAAATGCCGTGCGGGTTTCCGTCCCTCCTCTCTGTTCAATGTGGCTGGCGGCTTCCACCACATCTTTTACAGATTTGTAGTCGTTAAGGTGGAACTCATGGACGGCGTCTTCTCCATACTGAACTATTCCGACCTGCAAATCCGAGCAAGGGCAGCAGAAACCTGAAGCTCAGGCCTCCATTTGCGGGGGCTCCTCTGCGAGGAGTCACTCTTCCCACCCTTCCCATGGCACAAGGGAAAGAAGCTGTTCTGGGAACGGCTGGATGGGACAAACCCGGGGCACACTGAAAAGGGGACTTGGTGATGAAAGGACTGTCAGGTGCTGGGTGTGGTGCTGATCCCAAGGGCAGAAGCTGGTGGATCCCTAGAGCTCTCTGTTCTGTCAGCCTAGCTGAGCCAATGAACTCCAGGTTCAGTGAGAAACTCAGTCTCAAAAACTGCAGAGAGCAATAGAGGAAGACAGCTGATGTCAACCTCCACACATACTCACATACATGTGTACATATATGTGTATGCACCCATGTACATATCCACATGAACACATACATGTATTCCTATACACCCAAGCTCCACTCGTGTCCCCACTCCCTAGAATGTATCAGGGGCAGTGTGTGGGGAGCATCACTGAGCTGTCGATTAAACTCTTTTTAGCAATGTCCCTCAACCTTCCTAATGCTGCGATCCTCATGTTGTGGTGACCCCCAGCCATACGATTCTTTTCACTGCCACTTTGTAACTGTGATGCTGCTACTGTTGTGGATGGTGATGTAAATCTGATATGCAGGATCTGATGTGTGACCCTGTGAAGGAATCACTTAACCTCCAAAGGGTGGAGCTCCTGAAACAGACCAGAGGAGGCCTGGCATTTTCAAAGTGGATAATGTTTCAGTACTGTTGGCTTCAGAATAAACACTGAGCCATAGAACTGGTATCTCGGAGATACTGCATTACTGTCGGGTGAGCTCACCAAGTTTACTGGGTCCAAGAACCCTTTGAATACTGGGTATTTACCGCAGTGCACCAAAGGACGATCTTCTGGTGGGAGGGGGCTTGTTACTGCAGGAGTTTGTTCCCGTTAGCAGCCCTACATGTTAGAAAGTTCATTTAAAAAAATCTGTGTGTGTGCATGTGTGTGAGTGTGCCCACATTCCTGTATGTATATGTGATATACGTGTGTGTGTATGTGGTGTGTTCACATTCCTGTGTATGTATGTGGTATATGTGTGTGGAATAAGTGTTTGTGTATGTGTGTATGTGTGTGGTGTGTGTGTATGTGGTATATCTGTGTGGAGTATATGTATGTGTGTATGGTGTGTGTGTGGTGTGTGTGTGTGTATGTATGTATGTAGCATATGTGTGTGGAGTGTGTTTGTGTGTGTATGTGTGTGTGTGGTGTGTGTGTATGTGGTATATCTATGTGTAGTATATGTATGTGTTTGTATGATGTGTGTGTGTGGTGTGTGGTGTGTGTGTATGTGGTATATCTGTGTGGAGTATATGTATGTGTGTATGGTGTGTGTGTGTATGTATGTAGCATATGTGTGTAGAGTATGTGTATTTGTGTGTGGTGAGTGTGTATGTGGTATATCTATGTGAAGTATATGTATGTGTGTATGATGTGTGTGGTGTGTGTGTGTGTATGTAGCATATGTGTGTAGAGTATGTGTGTTTGTGTGTGTATGTGTGTGTGGTGGGTGTGTATGTGGTATATCTATGTGAAGTATATGTATGTGTTTGTATGGTGTGTGTGTGTGGTGTATGTGTATGTGGTATATGTATGTGGAGTATATGTATGTGTTTGTATGGCGTGTGGTGTGTGTGTGTGTGTGTGTTATATCTGTGTGGAGTATGTGTGTGGTATGTGTGTGTGTGTGTGTGTGTTATATCTGTGTGGAGTATGTGTATGTCTGTATGTGTGATGTTGGTGAAGCTGGAGGAAACTCTCAGATGTTATCCTCAGGAAGTCATCCACGTCTTTTGAGACAGGGTCTGTCATTGAGCTGGTGCTTGCCAATCAGGTCAGACTGATTGGCCTCTACCTCCCAGGACTGGGATTCCGAACACACACCGCCACACCTGGCATTTTTTTCATGGATTCTTTTTGGAAATTGGGTCACTTCTTGGGAATAGAAAGAATTCTTAGAGTTCACGCCTGCTACTTTGACACTTTGGTCTCTTGGTCTTTGTCCAGCTAAAATGCTAGGAAATAACATACGCCTATCCATCCGTGTTTCACAGATGTGCTGGCAGCTGGGGTCTACTCCACGTCACTTCTCCACTCAGTCTACGTGCCTGAGTCTCCCCAGGGTCCACATGCCTGAGTCTCCCCAGCTTTTCTGCACATTCTTTCTATGCCTTTTCTCCGTTTCCTGACTTACGACTTTCCAGTGGTCATCTTCGTGAGTGGAGTCTCCCCCTGAAGGTGCCCTTGGTGTGCCCAACAGCAATGGGAGTCTGAGGTGGCGGGTCCCAGTGCTGGCTGGCAGTCCTTCCATTTCATGGGAAGATGCTTCCCAGTGCAGGAGGACCACTCGGGCCGTGGGTTTCTTGCCCAGCAGAGGGAAGGTCTGCAGACACTCACCTGGATCTGGCCAGGGCCGATGTAGAACTTTGTCAGGATCTCGATGAGGAAGTGTTGGACCTCCACCCAGGGGTAGATGCTGTTGGAGCCGTCCAAGACAATGACAATGTCCATATAAGTCTGGCACCCTGGGAGCAGGGATACAGTCAGGGCCATTGAACAACCAATGTCGCTTAAAGAAACTTTTCTTCTTTGTGCATATGCTGGCGTATGCACGCACACACGCAGACGCACATATAGAGGTCAGAGGTCAGCCTTGAGTATAATTTCTCAGGAGCCATCCAGCTTATTTCTGCTTTTACAGGGTGTCCCCTTGGGGTCTGAAGCCCACTTTTCTTATTTTCTTATTGGGCTGCCAAGAAGCCCCCAGGCATCTCTCCTGTCTTGGCTTCCCCGGTGCTGGGATTGTGAGTTTGCATCTCCATGCCCAGCTTCTACATGGGTGCTGGAGGTTAAGGCTTCATGCATTCATGGCAAGCACTTCACCAGCTGAGCTATGTCCCCACCCCGAAGTCCCCACCAGAGACTGAACTGAATAGTGTGCTTCCTGGGTCACTGTTCCTGCTGGAACAGGACCTTAGGACTATTTGCCTTACGTCCCTGGGTAGGCGGTGTCTTCCACGAGCAAGCCAGATGAATGGGTTTCAGGTTTTAATGGAGGAGTCATGGGGGAAGGCTGGGAATGTGCACTCTGGCATTAGCCTGTGACTCCTGGTCTTGCCACTCACTGGCTGTGTGACCCAAGGGCTGTCATGCGACAGCTCTTGGCTTTCTGCCCTGTAAGAGCCACATAATAACCAAGAGTTGTCATTAAGGGCTAATGAGATGTTTCTAAAGGGCTGAGCTCAATACGTCTTAGCTGATCCTATTTTCATCCCCCTCTTTTTTTTTAAAGATTTATTTATTTAATGTATATGAGTATGTTGTAGCTGTCTTCAGATGCACCAAAAGAGGATCCCATTGCAGATGGCTGTGAGCCACCATGTGGTTGCTGGGATTTGAACTCAGGACCTCTGGAAGAGCAGTCAGTGCTCTTAACCACTGAGCCATCTCTCCAGCCTCAGCCCCCCTCCCCCTGTTTCTAAGGCAGGGTCTCATGTTGCCCAGGCTGGCCTGGGACTGGCTCTTTGACTGAGGATGGCTTTTAACTCCTGATGTCCTACTTCCCTAATGCTGGGATTATAGACATGTGACACTGTGTCCAGTCCCCCGCTCTCTCCCTCTGGGGGCAGAGGTCAATCTGGGATGTCTCTCCTTGAGACATGGGGATCACTGATTTGTTATCTTGCTTTCTCTTTTAATTTCATTGTTTTTAAAAAGACAGCTTGTGGGGCGGGGGCTGGATAAATGGCTTGGTGGATAAGGTCACTTGATGCTGCTGCAGAGGGCACTGGCTCAGTTCCCGACACCACACAGTGGTTTGCACCATCTGTAAGTCCAATTCCACGCCCTCTTTCGGCCTCTATGGGCACCGGGCATGCACATGGTACACATACCTGCTTGCATTAATACACATAGAATAAAAAAATAAATTTTTCTGCATGTGGTGGTGCACACCTTTATCCCAGCATTCCACAGGCAAATTTATCTCTGTAGGTTTGAGACCAGACCGGTCTTCATAGTAAATTCTAGGACAGTCAGGGGTATGTAGAGACCCTGTCTAAGAAAACCAAAACCAAAACCAAACCAAACTAATCAAAAAAACAAACAAAAAACCACTTAGGCAGTAAATCTAGTAAATAAAAAAATTAAAAAACACCTTGGGAAGAACCTGTTTATAGGTCAGTAAGATTTGTGTGTGTGTGTGTGTGTGTGTGTGTGTGTGTGTGTGTGTGTGCGCGCGCGCGCGCGCGCGCGCGTGCGTGCTTGTATGGGTGTATGTCAACATCAGGCATCTCCCTCAATCACTCTTCTCTGTATTTTGTGACACCAGGTCTCTTACTGAGCTTGGAGCTCTCAGATTTGCCTAGACTGACTGGCTAGCAGGGAGCCGCCTTCCTCTTCCTCCCCAGTGCTAGGGTTGTGCTTTTCATGTGGATGCTGGGGATGGAACTCAGGTCTTCACAGTTGCATGGCAAGCACTTTGCTGACTGAGCCATCTCCTCAGCCTGAGAAACTATGTAAAGGGTATCCTGCTATAGTTCCAGGGGAGTGATGCCTTTGCCCAGCAGACAGCATCTCAAACAGCTGCAGACAGTAATGTCAGGGCCGTGATGTCCCATGATGCTCCGCTCCCTGAGAAACTTCACACGCCCTGACCTTCCTTGTGTTACTGAACTGCCTTTAGGGATAATGTGTGAATGAACCTTGTGCCTCCCCACCCTATGGAAGACAGCTCTCGAGCCTGACTGGAAAATGTTTTGCCCTTTCTCTGCCCTGGCAGCCAGTGTTGAGGAGAGGCCGCCTGAGCCAGAGGTGCTAATCCCCTAGTGCTGCATAAGCAGACAACAGCTGCTTACTGAGGATGTTTAGTCCAGAGAGAACAGTGAGGCTCAGAGCCAAGAAGTCTAGGCTTCTAACTCCCCATGTTTGCTTGTGAGGGATGGGGAGGATTTGTGTACGCGAGGCTCTGGGCAAGCTGCCCAGGAGAGCTGACTTGGTGTAACCATCACCCAGGTTAATTCTGTTCTCGTTGGCTCTCCACCCATGGACTTCCCCACTGCAGGATTTCAGGGAACTGTAGTCTAAATGAAGGATGTCTCAGCTTGGCCTGTTGTTCATGGTGACCTGGCAACCTCCCTCCGTGCCCAAGATTCTACCAGAAACTTTCGCAGATACCAGGATGGTTTTCGTAAGTTTAGCTAACTTGTTATCAGACATCACGCTGTGGGGGAAGAAGCCTGGGATGAGGACCTTATAGGGGACCAGCTAGAAGTGACTCCTCTCAGATCATCCAGAGAGCTAAAGCAGTCATAGAACCTACATGCTGCCCTGTAGGTACAAGATAGTGGTGGGCAGAGCCGGAAGCCTCCTCCTTGGACTCCCTCAGTACCTGGCAGTGCCTTTAAGGTACTCACTCTGAAGTGCCGGGGCCACCGTCTTGGAGAATCTGAAGTTGGAGTTGACCCGGGAGCACATGCCAGTGGTGTAGTAGGAGCTTCCACACTCGTGTGACCAGAGAGGGCTGCAGGCCTGTGAAACAGCACAGCACTGAGCCCAGTCACAGGGCTTCAGACAGGGCGAGCCTCACTCTCCAGGACTGAAGGCAGACTTCTTTATCTGAGTACTGGCGTTCCTAGTGTGTGAGACCTGAGTCCCACTGAACTCTCTGTCTCACTGCAGTGCCCTTGGCTTCAGGTATAATGGGGGAACAGCGGAACCTCGATTCCCTGTTCTCCACCCTGTCATCTGGGGCCCACCCCATACACCAGGTGAGACCTGAGGAAGCCTGTCATCTGTAGGGATGACAAAGAATCGCTAGGGTGGTTCTTGTCTGTAAAGGCCCTCACTGGGCAAATTTCCAGGCGTGGGCCCAATGACACTTTTACTAGGAGAAGGAGAAAGAAGAATGCTTCTGTTCTGTGGAATTTGCTGCCCAAACCACTGGGTCAGGCTCTTAGCCAAGAGCCAAAGATAGGTTTCCCTGGGAGGCAAGGCCACTGAGAAGGGAGCCCAGCTCCCATGCCACTCCCCAGGTACAGACACAAAAAGGTTCAACCCTTTTTATCTTTCTGGACTCTCCACCGAAACGAAGGGCTCAGCCAACAGAAGACCCACACCAATGCAGGACCTGTCCCTGGTGGTCTGTAGGGATGGGCCATGTGGAGGGTGGAAGGGACAGTTATGCAGAGGGTGCACAGAGCATGTGTGTGGGATGTATGGCTGGGCCCCACACCCTGTGCAGTGCGGCTGTGCAGGCAGCAAGGCTGGCGACAGCAGTAGGGCTGGTGCTCTTACCAGGAAGCTGCTGTCCTTGGGGTTGGTGGTAAGGCTCAGGCCGAGGCGCATGTTGTCCTTCCTCTCAGACACATTGGACAGAGTGACCCTGCCTAGAACAGAGGCAAGGTACTCAGCCTACAGCCCCTTTGGTTTGTCCTCTGCCCGGAGTGTGCTGCAGTGAGTCACTTGGGGTGAGCCCATACCCCCTGGCATGCCTGGAGGGCAGCACAGATCTTCCTTAGATGTGTCCCGATACCTTCCTCACAGCTCTCTGGGAGATGAACTCACTGAAGCTCACACAGTCCAAGTAAGGTCACAAGGTCATACAACAAGCCCACACACGGCACAGCTTTACTTCCTTGTTCAGAGCTCTGCCACAAACTCTGCCTTCTCTAGGCAGCTGACTGCACCCTGGATATACCATGGCATCCACAGAGGTGGCTTTCATTGTGCAAGGGCTTACCCACACGGGGTACCCACCTAACCCTCCCAGCAACACTTTCCATCTGAGGTTCAGTCATCCAACACCCCTTCTCTAAACACCTGCCCACCTGCCCTCCTGCCCTCCTGCCCACCTGCCCTCCTGCCCTCCTACCCACCTGCCCTCCTGCCCTCCTACCCACCTGCCCACCTGCCCTCCTGCCCTCCCACCCACCTGCCCACCTGCCCTCCCACCCACCCACCCACCTGCCCTCCTGCCCACCTGCCTGCCTGCCCTCCTGCCCGCCTGCCCTCCTGCCTGCCTGCCCACCTGCCCTCCCACCCACCCACCCACCTGCCCTCCTGCCCACCTGCCCGCCTGCCCTCCTGCCCGCCTGCCCACCTGCCCTCCTACCCACCTACCCTACCTGCCTTCCTGCCCACCTGCCCGCCTGCCCTCCTGCTCGCCTGCCCACCTGCCCTCCTACCCACCTACCCACCTGCCCTCCTGCCCACCTGCCCTCCTGCCATTTGCTGAGAATCTCTCACAGGGAGCCACCCTATGTGGATGGTGTCCTTTCAGCTGTGGTGGGGACAGGTGGTTCTGTGGCAGGTCAGAAACCATGGGACAATGATATAGGTCATCTTTTCAGGACACTGAAGGGATGGAAAGGAGCTTGCATTCCCAAGAAGCAAAGTATGTATTCATGCACATGTGTATATGAATGTGTGTATGTGTATGTACATATATGTGTGTGTATTTGTAAGTGCATGTGTGTGTATGTGCATGTGTACTTGTATATGTGTGAGAGTGTATATGTGTGCCTGTAGGTGCACGTGTGTGTGTATAAGTACATGTGTACTTGTGTTTATGTGCATGTGTGCTCTTGTGTATGTGTGAGAGTATGTACGTGTGCATGTATGTACATGAGTACGTGTGTAGGTATGTACAGGTGTACCTGTGTTTATGTGCATGTGTGCACTTGTATGTGTGAGAGTGTGTATGTGTGCATGTATGTACATGTGTATGTGTGTAGGTATGTGCATATGTACCTGTGCTTATGTGCATGTGTGCACTTGTGTATGTGTGAGAGTGTAGGTATGTGCATATGTACTTGTGTTTATGTGCATGTGTGCACTTGTGTATGTGTGAGAGTGTGTATGTGTGCGTGTATGTACATGTGTATGTATAGGTGTGTGTGCACAAGGACTTAGGAGACAAGGAGTGGAGTGGCTGGAATGTGTCAGTCCTCAGCTGCTGTAGTGAGCCCTGTGGCCCCTGCTGTGGGGTTTGGGATTCTACAACCCAACAGAGTCTACATTGTGCTGTGCTGGGTACTGCAGTTTGAAGAGTGGCCTTGTTTCCAGAGGCAAGACTGGGAACAGGCTAGGAGCAGAACGACAGGTGACCATGACAGCAAGGACAGACTGGAGTGAGGGTGGAGACAGGGCAGCTGTAAGGTCCCTCTTCCTGCTTCTCTCATGTGGTGTTTTTCACTGTTGTTTATTCTTGTTTTTTGGATAGGGTCTCATGTCGCCTAGGCTGGCCTAGAAATCACTGTGTAGCCAAGGTTGGCCTTGCACTTCTGCTCCTTCTACCTCTATCTCACAAGTGCTAGGCTTACAGATGTACCCCTCAGTTCCAGATGCTAGACATGAAAGCCAGGCTTCTGCACACTGGGCAAGCACGCTGCGGACGGAGCCACATTCCCAGCCATGTAAGAGTGCAGGTCAGATCTAGAGTAGGTCCTAGGGGTCATCAAGTCAAAATCTGAGGCTCAGAGACAGAAAGAAGCTCTCAAGAATACGGAGCTGCACAGCTGGAAGGGGAGGCTCTCCCGGGTCTGTTTTGGTAGCCTGTACCTGGGGGAGGGGATGATGGGGACTTAAGTCACCAGTCAGACACCTTTCCCCTGTGTTCTCACTGAAGCTTAGGCCCCAACAGTGCTGGGGTTTGGATTCTTCACCCACGTGGCTCGTGGGAGCCTCTGACATCATGCGACAGACATTGGTGACCCTGGGAATCCATCTTTGGGATTTCTCTTGGACGATGGCCTTTCCCTCCATCTGTTTATATCTGGAACTACAGCCATCTTTTCTTGTGCTGGCTACCCTACCCAGCCCCTCCTCCTCAGATCCTCAGGTGAGTTTCTAGGGCAGAGGACCTTGCTGGAGGAGGAGAAAAAGGCCTGGGAAGGCCAAGGCCAATCTTCCAGGAAAGGCCCGAGAATTATGGCTTTGTGGCCCACTTAGGATTTCTTTCCCTTTTGTGGGCAAAGAAAGACAAACCACACAACCTCTCTGCCCTTTAGGAAAAGATGGAAGCGTTAAGTAGAGTGGAGCTCTGTGTGTGTGTGTGTGAGTGTGTGTGTGAGTGTGTGTGTGCGTGAGTGTGCATTGTGAGTGTGTGTGAGAGAGAGGGTGTGTGTGTGTGTGTGAGAGACAGTGTGTGAGTGGATGTGTGAGTGGGTGTGTATGTGTGTGGGGGTGAGTGTGTGTGTGTGTGTGAGTGTGTGTGTGTGTGTGTGTGTGTGTGTGTGTGTGTGTGTGTGTGTGTGTGTGTGTGTGTGTGTGTGTGTGTGTGTGTGTGTGTGTGTGTGTGTGTGTGTGTGTGTGTGTGTGTGTGTGTGTGTGTGTGTGTGTGTGTGTGTGTGAGTGTGTATGTGTGTATGTGTGTGTGTGAGTGAGTGTGTGACTGTGTATGAGTGTGTGTGTATGTGTGTGTGTGTGTGTGTGTGTGTGTGTGTGTGTGTGTGTGTGTGTGTGTGTGTGTGTGTGTGTGTGTGTGTGTGTGTGTGTGTGTGTGTGTGTGTGTGTATGTGTGTGTGTGTGTGTGTATGTGTGTGTGTGTGTGTGTGTGTGTGTGTGTGAGTGTGTGTGTGAGTGTGTATGAGTGTGTGTGGGGGTGTGTGTGTGTGTGTGTGTGTGTGTGTGTGTGTGTGTGTGTGTGTGTGTGAGTGTGTATGTGTGTGTGTGTGTGTGTGTGTGTGTGTGTGTGTGTGTGTGTCCAGTATCTCCCTTTGTCTCTGCTCTAGAATAGGCTGGAGAGTGCCTCCATGGGGAAAATGAGGAAAAGCCTTCATGTGGGCTCAGCACTGCACAGTGTTTGCAGGGCGGGCATGCTGAGTGGCTTGAGGTCCTAGCACATTGGTCCTGGGCCTGTCCCCTTGCTTCCTTCTGCTGTCACTTCCTCATCTGTTGGATGGTCCAGTCTCACTGATGGGCAGGAATGCCTAGAAGGGTGTGGTCATGCCCAGCCTCGTGGATGCTGCTGACCACACACAGATCTGGTGCCAATGCTCCTGCTTCAAGATCAGAAACGTGAGCACACTTGCTCCAGGGGGACAGAAAAGCTCTGAGCACACAGGCAGTGGATGGGTTAGGAAGATGTGCAGCGTGGGGCACTGGAGGCCTGGCATTAAGCAACAAGCGGTATGACTGAGGGAAAGATGCCTCATCTCTCCACCCCCACCCCACCCCGTTTCTGTGTCTGTTTCCTTCTTTCTTTATGTATATGCACAGGTAGGTGTCAGAGGAGAACCTTGGGTGTCTTTCCATTGCCTATCTTTCTCTCACTGGCCTGGACCTTGTCATGTTTGCTAGGCTGGCCCACCAGGGAGCCCCAACCACATGACTATCTCAGCCTCCTTATCACCAGGATTGTAAATATGTACTCCCGTGTCTGGGTTTTTTATTCAAGTGTGGCTTTTAGAGTTTGAACTTGAGTCTTCAAGCTTGCAAGGCGAGTACGAGCTTCCTTGCAGTGTGAGCATAGGGGTGCATCTTGCTAGACGGCCGGGAAGAGGCAGGTGACTGCAGATGCAGACACTCGTCGGTCTGCTCTGTATGTAACATGACCTGAGATGAACCACGTGACTATGAACACGGGAGTGTGCCAGACCCTGTTCTGTACCTGAGTTAAGAAGAGCTTACCCAGGTTGAGTTTGGTGCAGTTGCCCTGGGTTACTGGACACTTGTATACATCTCCTGTCTTCTGGTGGCCATTGGTTTCCAGTGGGGCACCCACGACCAACCTGTGAAGAGAAAGAAGAGGAGACAAGTGGTTGGGGTGGCATTCCTTCCCCCGGAAGCTGGCCTCTTGGGGCTAGGGGAGGTGGAGAGGAAGATGGGACAGGGTGGAGCGCTTTCCTGCTGAGGGAAGCTGGGCTTTCAGTAGCGTGTTGGGGGGACTTTGTACCAGGTCTGGGTGTACAGAGCTGAAGACCTGCAGCGTCTGTGCCATGGGAAGGGCAGTGCATGGGAGAAGCAGAGGGAGGGATGGTGGTTGCAGGGCAGAGGAGCCGTGAGAGCCTCGTTCTCTCTCATCAGGAACACTTTGTCTTGCTCAGGGTAGCTGAGGTGTGTTGATCAGGGGTCACTAAGTCTGCTTCAGGTGAACACAGCGCCAGGTGGAAGAAGGAGCCACGGAATCTGCCTGCCTGTGTCTGTGCCTGTGCCTGCCTGTGCCTGTGCCTGTGCCTGTGCCTGTGCCTGTGCCTGTGCCTGTGCCTGTGCCTGTGCCTGTGCCTGTGCCTGTGCCTGTGCCTGTGCCTGTGCCTGTGCCTGTGCCTGTGCCTGTGCCTGTGCCTGTGCCTGTGCCTGTGCCTGTGCCTGTGCCTGTGCCTGTGCCGTGCCTGTGCCTGTGCCTGTGCCTGTGCCTGTGCCTGTGCCTGTGCCTGCCTGTGCC
Organism: Rattus rattus; assembly: GCF_011064425.1. Lineage (NCBI taxonomy): Eukaryota > Metazoa > Chordata > Mammalia > Rodentia > Muridae > Rattus > Rattus rattus. The sequence continues at coordinate 56,959,969 of NC_046161.1, forward strand.
TGTGCCTGCCTGTGCCTGTGCCTGTGCCTGTGCCTGTGCCTGTGCCCGTGCCTGTGCCTGTGCCCGTGCCTGTGCCCGTGCCTGTGCCATCTCGTGTTATATGGAGGAAGGCCCTTTGCAAATGGAAATAAAGCAAGGCTGTACCTTGAATGAGTCTGGTGGCCCTATGACCAGGGAAGATGCTTTAGGAGGGATGCACAGAGGAGCGGCATGAGGAGAAGAGGGGACTAGGCCATCAAAGATGCTGTTGCCACAACAGGGACAGGGAGCAGGGGGCGGGGTGACACACCGGGTGCCTCTGGCATCTAGAAGAATCAATAAAAGACTCTGCCCCAGAGCAAGAAGGGAGCAGGCTGAAGGCTGCTTTAGTCTTGGCCTCTGCATCTGTGGGAGACCTGTTCCTGCCATTTAAGCAACATTGTTTACGAGTCCCTGCAGCCATCACCTCCTGACCCCAACTTCTACAAAGGAAGAGCACACCTTGCTCACAAACACACATTCCTCAGGGAAGTGAGCTGAACACTGTGCAGAGAGGGAAATCTTGTGCTGTCGGGGACACATTCATACAAGCTGTTAGAGCAGCACTCCTGTGGCTGGCGAGTTCCACACGGACACTGGCTCTGCTGGACCTAAATGTGCACCCCTGGCGTTTATGCCTCATCCCAACCTCCAGGTGGCAGTATTATCCCAGGAGGCCACAGGAACGAGTGACCTGAGGTGAAGCCTAGATGGCCAAGGGCTCACCTGTCAGTATGTGGCATTCTGGTACAACCAGAGGCCTCTGGGACTTGGGCAGCTGTACCACTCCCTGCTCCAAGGCTTACAGCTAATAGTGAGCTAAGAAGGGTGGCCTCTAAGCTGGGGAGATGGCTCAGTAGGTAAAGTGCTTACTGGACATGGGTGAGGACCTGGGTTTGAGTCCCAGCAAAGTCAGAACTAGCAGTATATGCTTGTAATCCTAACAGTGGGGTGGTGTGGTGGTGGGGTGGAGATGAGTGGCTCTCTGGGGCTCAGTGGCCAGGTAGTCTAGCCTAGTTGGCAAGTTCCAAGCCAGTGAGTGACTGTCTCCAAAGCACAATGTAGATGGTGTCTAGGAAAAGCACCAGGGGTGATCTCTGGCCTCTTCACATGTGCATGAGTGCTCAAATACCCATACATAGGTGTGTACACAGACATACACACACACACACACACACACACACACACACACACACACACACACCATCCCTTTTTGGAGGCAATGTGTTGGCAGTGTGTTGTCATGGAATGTGTACCCAGCTCACCACAGTGAGGCTGACAGACCCTGAGAGCTATAGAATACCCAGGAATGGGATAAAGGAGTCAGGAGCTCTCCTGACCCAGCTCTTGCAGCAGCTGCCCACCACGATGCTTCTGCACAGGACAGCAGCGTCTCCTTGTGGCCGGGCGTTCCACCTCTGGGCTGTTAGGAAAAGTTGCCAGGCTGAATTGGGGCTTGACAGAGCTTTGTTAGAAAGGAAATGTCTGTGAAATAAGAGTCGAGGTTTCTCCCCAGGGAGCCAGATAATGACAGCCTCTAAATATAGCCCCTTATTAGGTGTGCCTGTGTCTGACTGGCAGGGGTTAATTGGGCCTATAAAATCTGTTTGTCTAGACAACTTTTGGCTACTTAATTCTGGGACAGATTGGGTAGGCAATACTGTTCCATTCTTTCAGAGAGAAGGAGGAGGGAGGGCCTTTTAGATGGAATGCTGAAATTTTAAGGCGGACCCGCCATAGCTTGTTCTAGATTAGGACAGACGCTGCTGTCTTCTGGAACAGCCAGTCCATCTTCTAAAACCCACTCCCAGCATGCCCTGGGTGAGCTCCTCACTGCACTTCTCACTTCTAAGTGGAGCACTGAAGTCCAGGGCTACTTGAAGGGTCCTGGTAGTGGGAGAACTTAGTTGAGAATCCCAGACCTTGTCGCATGATCTGGAGAAATTTAACCAACCAAACCTCAGTTTTCCTGGCACAGAAATGGGGCTTAGCACTGCCTCACTGCCAGCCTCTCACCATCTCCCCAATGCTAAGGCATAAGACATAGACAGGGGACTGTACGTGTAAGCTATGCATAAAGACTGGTGGCCATTAGCAGCTAGTCATGTGTCCTGGCATGGTGAAGATGGGGCAACATGACATTAAATTCACTAAGTCCTTATGGCCAAATCTGCAGCAAGACTGGGTTTGTCCTCCTCAAAGAACAAGAGTGTCCGTATGTCCTATCTCCATTATCCCCAGACCTCATTTCTCTGGGGATCAGAGCAGGGTTTACTGTTCCCACAATACAGACACAGAAATGAGATGCGCTGAGAGGGAAGCTGACTGGGCATTCAGTTTGTGGCAAGGTTGGGACTACAGGGCTCATGGAACAGCTTCCTCTGTGTTGCCCCAAATGTCTTGCCAAAGAGGGGGACTGGGCTACCTCCTCTCCTCCCTCTGGAGTCTGGGCATGACGTGTGCCTGGCGGGTTTGAGGTTTGGAGGGAATGATTCAGGCTTGCTTTGAGGGGCTAACTGCTGAAGTTTGAGAAAAGGGCCACGTCATCGCCAAGAGCAGCCAAATTGTTCCTGGGGTCTGGCAGCCCCACCACCCACCGTGGCCTCAGCTTTAAGTGGCCATATGCAACCTCGGAGCCCGAGGGGGTGTTTGTACTAGATACTCAATATCTTCTGGTATGGGCATCAGAGAGCACGGGAAACCAAAAGGTTGCGGCAAACAAGGGCCTTCCATGGCTGAGGGCTATGCGTCACCAGCTGCGGCCTCCCAACATTCTTCCTAGGGAGGTGATGGCAAGGGTGCTTTGGCTGAAGGGGGGCTGGCAGCCAGCATTGTAGCTGTAGGCCTTCCTCTGTGGCCACTCTATAAGGAAGGCTGAGCCAAGGGAGGACACTATGGAGAAGTCTACTGTGGACAGTTTGGGCTCCCAGTAGGACATAAGTTAGGAGTGGTATGTGTGTGTGTGTGTGTGTGTGTGTGTGTGTGTGTGTGTGTGTGTGTGTGTGTCTACATATGTGTGTATTTTGTTTGTCTGTGTCTATGTGTGCGCGCACATGCGTGCCTGACCTGTAAGCTTCCCTCCTGACATTCCACCTCACAGCATCCCCTGCAAGATTGCAGGATGCATCCTGACGTCCATTTAGCTCAGGCTGTGGATGTAGCTTATTGCCAAGAGCACTCACCTTGAGAGCAGGAGACCTGGTCTCCTGATCACCCTCCCCTCCCCTGCCCCATCAAAAAGAAAGGCGTGGTGGTATGTGTTCGTAACTCCAGTATTCGGGAGGCAGATACAGGCAGGTGGATCCCTGGGGTTCACTGCCCAGCTCAGCCTAGCTTTAGGCTGGTGAGAGACCCTGCTTTAAAGAAAACAAGATGGGTGGTGGTCAAGGAACAAAAGCTGAGGTTCTCCTCTGGCTTCTGCATGCATGCACACCTGTAGACACATACGTGTGCACACGCTCCACCACATTACTGTGCCATGAGACATGTGGCAATGAGGGGTGGATTCCAATTCCAGCTCAGGTGGTGACTACATCATGTGCATTACTTCTTTTTATGTTTTTTCTTTTTTCTTTTTTTTTCGGAGTTGGGGACCAAACCCAGGGCCTTGCCCTTGCTAGGCAAGTGCTCTACCACTGAGCTAAATCCCCAACCCCTCATTACTTCTTTTTAAAAAACATTACCTCTCTGTCTCTGTCTTTCTGTCTGTCTCTCTGTGTCTCTGCATCTCTCCGACTCTGTTTCTCTGTGTCTCTGCATCTCTCTGTCTCTGTCTCTCTGTGTCTCTGCCTCTTTGTGTCTCTCTGTCTCTGTCTGTCTGTCTGTCTCTCTCTTTCTCTCTGTATACACATGCCCCAGTGCATGTGTGTAAGTCAGAGGACAGCTTGCAGGAGTCGCTTTTCTCTTTTTATCATGTGGGTCCCAGGTTTTGTGGCAAGCACTCTTACCCACTGAGCCATCTTGCCTGCCCTCTTCTGTTGTTCACTGAACTCCGGAACTGTCCCCCAGCTAGTCTCAGGAGAACAGAAACTCTTTCATTTTATGTTTGACCTCCTTAAAACAGCTCCTTGAGAGGGAACCCCGGACTGCAGATGTTTCTGCGTACCTGGTAATGGGTGTTGAGGCTAACAGAGCTGGGAAAACCCTCTGGCAGCCTTGGAAGAGGCACCCAGAACCCAGAGCAAGGATGGATGCTGTGCCAGGTAGGACAGGAGGAGACAAAGCCATGTTAGGGCCCAGTGTCCTGTCTCTGGGTGTCTACCCTCTGCGCCAAGTCGAGGAGGGTAGAAAGCTGGCAGGCAGGGCTGTGCTCTAAATCCCGCCGCATCTTTTATTGCCTGCGTCTGCCAAGGCAGGTGTGAGCAGCTCAACTCCCACACAGATGGTGGAAGCCAGAGCCGTGAGCACTAGTGGCTATTGGATGTCTAGGAAAGCAGATTCCGAGAGCCAGGCCAGCCTCTGCAGAGATCTCGAGTCTAGAGGCTAGTAGGGACTGCTGAGGAAGGGCAGACTGTAGGCTCTGGTTCTTTCCTGGCCATTGGTAGCAACTCTCTGTAATGCTTCCCCCTTGTACCCCAGGAGCCTCAATAATCAGTGTCGACCCAGTGGATTTTAATGAGTCACGTGTACAGGACGTACGGACACATGCTTTTGGTTACAAGGTCAGTTCGTATACGTCGGAAGCCTGTCTAGGTTCAGAGCTAGGACTCCAGGTTCAGTGCTCCCTCCTCACTGCAAAGACTTTAGAAGCTCACAGTGTGGACTGGGCTGGCCTCCATAAAGCCAAATGGACTCATTTCTCAACGATGACCTGCATTTTCTCCTCTCTTCATCCATCCCTTCATCATTTGGTCCTCTTCTACTGCCTCCGACCCCAAAACCGCCCTGGGCCATCTGTCCCCCATTTCTGTGTTGCCTTCACTTTCCCCTCTGACATCAGATAGAGGCACGGTGTGTGGGAGCTCACCAATCTAGAGAATGAAAGACAGTTCTCCTTCCGAGAGGCTCTCTCTCTCTCTCTCTCTCTCTCTCTCTCTCTCTCTCTCTCTCTCTCTCTCTCCTCCTTTCATGGAAAATGTAATCTCCTCCAGCCAGTGTGAGCCTAGTGGCTAATATGTTCAAGATGGAGTGGGGGAAGTGCTGAGCATAGCAGACAGAGAGCCTGAGGCATCGGGGCTCAGGGCTGCAGGGCTGTGTGTGTGTGTGTGTGTGTGTGTGTGTGTGTGTGTGTGTGTGTGTGTGTGTGTGTGTGTACAGGGAGAATCTACGGGCTGCCAAAGCTGAGGAGAGCCACAGGGGCTCATGCCCACCTTGGCCCAGACACCTGGCAAAGCCTGGTCTCTGAGCAGCTGGGCAAACGAAGGAGGCCACTCTGCCAATGCTTCCCTTACTCTCCCTGGCTCTGTAAAACTCTCTCTAGAGACCAGAATCCTCCGTGTGGGTCTTAGACAAACACAGCCACCGTAAGGGTTAATGTTGTGTGTCAGTGTGACTGGCACAGGTAGCTCAGATATTTGGTCAAATACCATCCACGTGTTCCTGTGAGTGTCCTTGTACCTGACAAGCAATGAAATCAGTTGACTATTCGCTGTGATGTGGATGGTGAAGGCCTGATCAGTGTCAAGATTGGCCCCAACTGACAGAATCTTCCTGCTAGATTGCCTTTGAGCTTAGGCACCAGAGTCCCCTGTCCTCAGATGTGAGCAGAAATAAAGCTTTCTTTGGCTCTCACGTTTGCCAACCTCTGATTGGAATGCTGTCATCTGCTCTGTGGTCTCTAGTTTGCCCATTCTCCTCACAGGTCTTAGAAATGGCTAACCTCCATGATCACACAATCCAACCCCCACCCCCACCACACCTCCTCTCAGCAAGATGGCTTCCAAGCTTGACACTCTTAATTCTGGGACTCACAACGGTGAAAGGAGAGAACACATTCTGGCAGGCTGCCCTCTGACCCACACACTAAATAAAACTGTAATAGGAATAGCAGAGCATCTAGAATGTTCTGAGAACTTTACAAACTTCGTTTCCTGTGATTAGCAGTTTGCGCCCTCAGTCACTGGCAGCATTGACGGGCCTTCCACTGACGTACCAATCACAGGCACCTCCAAGAGGCTGGTTTGAAAGACAGGACGGGCTGGCCAGCAGGCAGTGACCTCTCAGTGATTGTCAGACTGGGCCCCAGTCCCACAGCAGGATGAGTCCCCTCAAGGGACCTGTGGGCATGAAGTGCGTTGGGTCCAAGCTCAGATGATTATAGAGTCAGGTACTGGAGATGGGGCCCAGTCCCTGTTTCCCAAGCTTTCAGGGGATGTTAATGTGACCTTGAATCTGAAGATTGTGGGATCTTTACATGGGAGAGCAGAGTCTATGGCTTCCCTGGGTGCTAAGGTCTGAGTCTCTGCTCTCCTCCCTCCTCTGCCATGGCCTCTGAGGCTCACTAGTGCGACATAGCTGCTGGCCTCCTTTCCTCTTGCTCGTCTTTTAGGGTCTTCTTCAAGGTCGTCTTCCCTGCCACCTGTCACAACCTGCCTCCCCCCTCCTACTCCTCCTCCTCTGCCTCCTCCTCCCTCTCCTCCTCCTCTTTTCTCTTTTCACTAACTGGGACTCTTCTTTCTTTTTGGAAATGAATCATTATATAGGCCAGGCTATCCTAGAACTCACAATCCTCCGGTCTCAGCCTGAACCAGAGGTGTGTGTTATTTTCTTTATATGCTTCTCCTACTATCTTTATCACTCTGCAGATGTTGCCCTTAACTGTCCAACAGCCTTGACAGACAGTTTGCAAGTGGAGGCCAGAGGATGACTTGTGGGAGTCAGTTCCCTCCTCTACCATGTGGGTTCCAGGGATGGGACTCAGGTTGTGAGGCATGGGGCCCACCGAGTCATCTCACTCCTGCACACACACGCTCTCCTTTAGCTAGCTGAAACAGTACTCATTCATATGATTTAGTTCTTTTTACATTACAAAGGGAGTCCAAGTTTATTGAGCAGAGTTCATACCTCAGGTTAGGGGTGGGTGGGGGGTGAGACCAGAAAGACCCTGGCTTCCTTGTGAACAGACTTTCTAGAAGGCTGCACTGTACAAGCAGATGTGAAGAGGCTGGGAAAACTGGAATCATTTCACGTATGTGGATGCTTTACACATGGACACCTTCCCACATCACTTTACGTCAGTGATACTCTTGGATACCCAGTGATACCTCGGACCCTGAATCTAGGCTTCACTGCAGCCCTTCTTGGGCATGTTCTTTCCTGTGGAGTGAGGAGTCCTAGGGTGAAGGGAACAGGATCCAGAGAGTCTGGGTCTCCTGACAGTCTGGGGCTACTCCTCTCCTCTTCCTCTCCCTCCTCTTCTTTCTCTTCCTCCTCCTTTTCTTCCCCCTTCCCTCATTCTCTGTGTGGGTGAATGCACACATGTGTATTTGTGTGTGTGTATGTGCGTGTGTGTGCACCTACATGTACAGAAGCCAGAGATCAACTTCCAGTTGCCCCCCTACTTTGTTTTCTGAGGCAGGTCTCTCACTGGGACCAGGGATTGACCGTTAGGCTAGGCCGGCTAGCTAGGGAACCCCTGGCATCCATCTGCTTCTGCCTCCCCAGCACTGAAATTGCAAAATGCACCACAGTGCCCCAGATCTAAGAACCAAACACAGGTCCTCACGCCTGCACAGCAAGTGCTTTACCTACGGATCTTTCTCCTCCCCATCCCCTCCCTGAATCTTCCTGATGAAGTTCCACATCACAGAAGTTGGCAGCTAAGCAGTTTGCCAGGGTGTAGGCAGAGTGTTGCCCCTGGAGGCAGATTGGCAGTGGAGAGGGTGGGTATGTGGGGAGAAACAGTGTCGGCTGAGGCCAAACACCTTGTTCGTGGTCTCTCAGCCTTCCTGGGACCATCTGGTATGGATGGAGAATATGGTCCAGCCCAGTTCTTCATGGTGGTAAAACACTGCTACACTTTCATACTGGTAGTCCATCTGCTCATGCTCAGGGAAACTTTCTATTGCACAGCCACGGTCAATATTAATCAATGCAGGCGCTCTGAAGCCCCAGCGGAATGGGTAGATGAGACACCAGATGTGGTGTCACTCTGAGGGCTGGTTATGAGGGTGACCTTTTGCATTTTGGTGTCTGGTCTTAACTTGCACCTTCCCTTCTGCTGACCTCACAGGTCTGGGTCCTTGCCTGTGACTTTACCTCTGTGTCCACTTAGAACAGAAGAGGGAACGAGAGAGGGATGGTAGCTGCAAGGGAGGCTCTCAACCCACTGAAGGGAAACAAGATTTGGGGTTGTTGGCTTCTGTCTCTCTCTCTCTCTCTCTCTCTCTCTCTCTCTCTCTCTCTCTCTCTCTCGCCACGCATGCGCCCACTGCTCAGCACGTCACACTCCGCTCCGCTTGTGCAGTCCCCCACCCCAAGCTCTCTACCTCTCCTCATTCCACCCATTCCCAATGTTCCTTCCTCAGGAAGCCCTCTAAAATCTCCGGACCGGAAGTAGTTTTAATTCCCATGATGCTTTGTTTTTGCCTCTGGTGTATCCTTTTTCTCCTATAGAGAACTGGCTTCCAGAGTTGGTCAAGGTCCTTTGAGCAGTCCGTGCTTGGTAACTACTGAGCAAGCGGGTGGACAGACAGAGGAGCACTCACTCTGCCATGCCAGGCTGAGTCCTCTTTGCTTCTTGGGATAAAGCTTCCTGGTGAGCTTCGCTGAAGCTCTCCTGGCCCCAGCTTTGCACACGAACTCCTGCTCCCAGCATTCTTTGCATGCCTCAGGTTCTGTTCTCTTGGGCAGAAAGGCTGAGAGCCACATGTAAAAACCCTTCCTCCTCTTTCCAGAAGGCTTGATAAGCCCTGCCTTATTTGTCCAAGCCACACTTGGAGACTTTTTTCTTTCCATTTTGTAACGAATCTTTTCCTTTGAAATGAAACCTAAGCACTGAGGCCGTTTGGACAGATGTTTCTCAGTGGGATGTGAGGCTCATCTGACTGGCTCCCCAGCTATTGCCTGCTTGTCAGGAAGGGCCTCTGAAGTTCCTGCTGCCCTCTGTGCAGACGCTCACTGTTAAGTCGAATCCACAGTGCACCCCAGCAACCCTTTTCAGGGTGTCCCTGACTAGGGAGATGGCCAGACAGTGAAGGAAGCAAGCACACAAATGTCAGGACCCGCCGACCTCCAACCACTTTGCTGGCAGAGCTGGCTGAGGCATCATGGGACATTCATTGTCCCTGGTGGGTTCAGCGATCTTTCCTCCAGCACAGAGACCTGGGACAGGGCAGAGGACTTGGAGGCTGAGGGACAGACACTCTATTGTTCCTGGGCCCCGTGGAGTGCTTGTGTTTCACGCTGTTCTATCCCACTGAGCTAAACAACCTGGGTTGAATTACCTTCCCTAGGCCGGTCTCCATTCCTCATCTGTAAAACGAGGGACTTGCATGGGTTTGGTATTGAGTAGGTTCTGTGTGCAGGGTACTGTGTGCTTGAACAGGGGGGAATGGAGACTCATGCTGTGACAGGGCCTAGGCAGGGACACAGAGGGATGGCTCTTGTTTGACCGTTTGAGAACCCATTCCTGAATAGTAGGCCCTGGCAGAGGCTTGCATTGTGAATAGTGTCAACTGGGGATGCAGGTCTGGACCCATGGGGAGAATGGTGTGACTCCCATGTCAAGGTGCAAGTGCCTGTCTGTGCATCTTCTAACATATGCCTCCTGGGGAAGGCTGTGCCGGGATGAACCCCGAGACAGACATCCCTGAGACAGTCCTACCAATCCTTCCTGACCCTTCTCACCCTACCTCACCAACACCCCCATCCATCTCTTCTCCCTTCACATGTCCAAAGAACTCTAGCTAAGGCACGTCTACATATCCAGTCATACCCAGCTTTCAGATCTAGCAAAAACAACACTGTCATCTACAGTTTGCTTTCAAGAACGGCACACCAAAATCACAACAAAACAAACTTCTAAGTGTTGTAATTAAGCTTATGGTTCTGGTTGAGCTGTCCCCACCTGCTTTCAGGGGGATGTATTCCTACCATCTGTCACGTACTTGGATTCAGGCATTAAAGGTACCTACTGGGGTACCTCAGCCTCTCACACCACAGACCTCTCACCAAGGAGGCATCAGTGGTCTTCAAAAGGGGCCCCTAAACTCATCTTGGCATTGGTTAAAAGTGGAAGTCTCAGGCCTACCTCTCTACCCCAGCAAGTCTGCCCTGGGAATTGGCTGAGACACCCGAGTGTTGGTTCACTTCAGTAGGTGATTCTGTTGTTCAGGGCTCTGGGAGCCTTGGTCTGTAGTAACTGGTACTCGCCGGGCTTGGAAATGACAGCACCTGGGTGTACAGGCAGGGATCCTTAGCGTAGTGGGGCGGAATGCCCAGTGCAGGATCACGTGTATAGCAAAAGCAAGCCCCAGGGTTCATCTCCTGCCCTGCCCCATCTCCAAATTAACAAAAACCGAGGCACGTGTTCATCTGCTTTCACCTAAGTGTGCCATGCCAACTGATTGGGCACTGGAGCTCCCGCCCACCCATTCTCAAATCCCTCCATAGGAAGAAGCCATAGGAAGTGGTTCTATGAATAGATACTTTGTGGGAGCTAATTTTCTGGTAGGGATCATGCTAAAGACTTCCCCTGAGGTTCCCTTAGTGTTCATGAAGTCCCATGACATTTCTTATCTATCTATCTATCTATCTATCTATCTATCTATCTATCTATCTATCTATCTATCTATCTCTGTGACTAAGTTTCATGTAGTCCAGGCTGACCTTGAATTTTAATCCTCCTGTCTCTACTTCCAAGTGTTGGAATTACAGGCATGTACTACAACACCCGATATTTATGGTTATGGGGATGAGACCCAGAGTTTCCTGTGTGCTAGGCAAGCACTCTACTCCTTAGGCTTCATCCCTAGGCTTCATCCCTAGTCCTAGTTCACAATGACCCCACAGAAGACAGACACACACACACACACACACACACACACACACACACACACACACAGAGAGAGAGAGAGAGAGAGAGAGAGAGAGAGAGAGAGAGAGAGAGAAGAGAACTCATATTTGAAGTTTCCAGAAACTACTAGAGATGCTAAGTTAGCTGGAAGTTCATGAAGACTCAACATGTGTAGGCCTCCTCCTTTGTCCCGGACCCTCCTTGAGAAGCAGAGGGGTGGGTACAGGTCCAGTGTAGTGTCAGAGCAGAGATGCTGGCTATGATGCATCCTTCAAACACTTTTTGACTCAAAGCTCAGATTCTCTTCATTTCCCCCCTCCAGATCATGATGAATGAATATTCTTTTAAAAATTACTTATTTTATGTATGAGTGTTCTGGGGCTGGAGAAATGGCTCAGTGGTTAAGAGCAGTGACTGCTCTTCCAGAGGTCCTAAGTTCAATTCCCAGCAACCACATGGTGGCTCACAACCATCTGTAATGAGATCAGATGCCCTCTTCTGGTGTGTCTGAGGACAGCTACAGTGTGCGCATATATAGTAGATAAATCTTTTAAAGCAAAGTGTTCTGCTTGCACGTGTGTCTGATCACTTGAGTGCTTTGTATCCATGGGGGCCAGATGATTGGATCCCCTGGAGCTGGATTTATAGATGGCTGTGAGCTGCCATGTTGGTGTTAGAAAACAAACCCAGGTCTGCAAGAACAAGTGCTCTTAACCACTGAGCCATTTCTCCAGCCTTGCAACTGGCCATTCTTATAGAATGTATCTTAGCTTGAGGAGCCCTAAAGAAAGAAAAGGGCTACATAGTCACTTGAACCTTTACTAGTGAGTAAAGTCTGTTGTTACACATTTGAAAATGCCCTCATCTTGCATTTCAGAGTTGTGAGCTCTGCAGTTGGGAAGGGGCAGAGCACAAGAAAGAGAGGAGCTGCAGCCACAGGCTGTGCTGTCTGCTGTGGGCCAGGCCTGCCCTCCTCTTACCCACCTCCTTTCTTGCTTTCACTGTGGCTGATCCTTCCCTACTCGGCAGGGAAAAGGGATCTCAGTGTGTCCTACACAGGGACCATGGTCCCAGAACCCCATCTAAGATGTCTAGCTTTGTGTTTCCCTGAGGTTTAGTATGGTTCTCACTCAGACTTCTAGAGTCCTCTTCCTCCTTCGTTCCCCTCTGTGAGCTTGAGTCTCACCCTGAAGCTGCAAAGACCACACGAGGAAAGCCCTGCCCGTGGGGCTCACACTCTTTCTCTCCCTCTTTCCATCCACCTCTGTTTCCATCTCCCTTTTTCCACTTCTCCTAATTGGTTTTTCTTACAACGCTCTTTCCAGGTGGCTCCGTGCTACTGTGTCTGTCTGATTCATGGCAGCAGAACAAGGAGGGAAACATTCCAGCGGTTAGGGATAGACTTCAGAACTCAAGAGAAAAACCACAGCCAGCTCTGTTCAGAAACAAACATGGTACCGCTGGCCATGCGTGGAAGGAGGCATGGAGAGAGGCTAAAAGCACCAAGATCTTGGTTGTGTTGCAGTCAGGGGTAGTTCAAAGGAAGCATCCTCTCTAAGCCTGGGGAAAACCCTGGTTTCATTAATGGAGTTGATTATCACTAAGATTAGTGAGGAAGACATTTATGCCTCATCAGTGTGGTAAAATTGTATACAACCTTTGAAAATGTGGCTGCTTTCTGACTGTCAAGAAAAGGTCAGTGTTTGTTTGTTTGTTGTTTTCTTGTGGTGCAGCCTGCTGATGGGAAGTTCACACTGCTGGTCAGTCACACCTATGGTGAACCCACAGAATCAGTAGCAGAATCACGAGGGGCCAACCTGTGCCCTCTGGTGCCAGTTAGGATAGATGAAGCTAAAATTGTAAGGAGCCATGAAAACGGACTGTGACGTATGGCATGGTGGCACACCTGTAATCCTGGCACTTGGGAGGCAGAGACAGGTGGATCTCTAAGAGTTTCAGGCAAGCCAGGACTACATAGTGGGACCATGTCTCAAAAACACCCCCTCCTCAAACTGACTCTAGCCGTTCCTTAGTGTTCATGGGAAATTGGCTCCAGGACTCCATGGACACTAAAATCTGCAGCTGCTCAGATTCCTACATAAAATGGCTCGAGGCGGGGCCTGACAAGACAGCTCAGTGGTAAGAATGCCACAGAAGCAGTGGGACCTGAATAAAAAGCTGGGTGTGTCCATGTGTCCATGTAACCCCAGTGCTGTGTGGGATGGGAGCTGAGACAGGAGAGTTGCTGCAGTTTGCTGGCTGCTAGCTTACCTCCAGGTTCAATGAGAGGCCCTGTCTTGACAGAATAAGGTAGAGAATGAGAGAGCAGGAACCTAATGTCCTCTGTCTCTACAAGTGCATGCACAGGCGCATGCATATCCATGACACGTGTGCATACAACACACACACATACGCACGCACACACACACGCACATGCACACACAATGACTTAGCGTTTGCATAGAACCTCATATACTTTAAGCCACCTCTAGGCTAGTCAAATCAAATAGCTATTTAAATGGCTACTGTGATGTATGACTTAGAGAATAATGATAAGGAAGCAACCCGGGCATGCTCAGTAGAGACACTCTTTTGTTATTGGGTTTGCAGATCTGGGACTCACAGACATGGAGGGCGGAGTGTACCAGCCTTGAAATCATAGGGATCTGTTTTGAAGGCGAAGTAGGTTTCATTCTGATCTTATTCTCTTGCTCACGTAAGACGCTCCCTTTGTCTGTCTTGCATTGGACTTAGTAGGAGGTTGGGAGTCACAGATGGGTGGTGTAGGCTTTGGGGAAGAGGGTAGGGTGAGGAGGCTTCAGGTCACTGTGCAGGGGTGAGGAGAGGTAGAGAACAGGACCAGGCAGGCCAAGAAGATGCTGAGTTGGCAGTTCTCCCTGGCTTCCCTGAACTGACCAAAGCCCGTTTATTTTCTCTCTTGGAGGTTAGTAACCAGGAGGCTTCCCTTCAGTGTTTGCACTCCCAAGACCGTGTTTCTTTTTCCCCCACAACGCACACTGCTTGGCTCCCTGCCTTTCAGAGTTCAGCACTGAGAACCTTCGCTGTTTGTAAGATGCCCTTGGCTCCAGCTCTGCGGTTGACTCTGTGAAGAACTACCGAAGCCATCACTCACGTACTTCAAGTCCTGGCACTTTCCTGCATTGATTTAGAACTAAAAACATAAATAAATAAGGGGACAGCAGGGGAAGAAATGACTTGGGGGCTTGAAAGAGCCTTGAGAGCTGCTAGCTGGCTGGCTGTCACATCTACACATACACACACACACACACACACACACACACACACACACACACACACGGCTCCTGAGTTTGTACTGGGTTCTGGGGCTGGCAGCCCCCTCCCCCCTCCCTGTATCACCTCTCAAGGTTGCTGCCTGTCATTTGGAGGCATAAGGTGCTCCCAACCCCTTCAACGAGGACAACTGCCTGGCCTTCTACTCCCCTCACTGAGCCTCCCACAATCCCCTCTTGCCTTGCTCGCCTGCCTGCCATGCCAGGGCCTGCCTGGTGGCTTGGCCTGGGGCCTAAGCCAGCATTTCCCTAGAATATGGTTTTCCCCTTCTCTTTGGCCCTTACACAGTGGATGTCATCCTACCCACCAGCTTTGCCTCTACCGTGATTTATCCTCAAACCAGAATGAGTCAGGGTGTGGATTTTTGATTTGTTCCAAGGGAAAATAGCGGACGGCATTTCTGCTCCACGGGGTTGGGAGCCTGCTCTGGGGGGCCTGAGTTGGGGAAGAAGACACATAGTTTTTCAGAGAGATTCCCACAGCATGAAGGTCAAGCCTGCTCTAGGCCTGTCCCCGAGGAAGAACAACAGATTGACGACCTGTCATTCTGCCCTTTCCTTGAAGCCCCTGTCTGCTCCCCTCAGGAAAGGAACAATGAAGGAGACAAACTCTCTCGGTGATTGCTCTGTGATAGACATTTACATCATCTCCTCTGCCTTCCTTCACAAGGATGCTCTCCAAGTTGCATCCCTGGACCCTTTTGTTGGATAAAGGGACTGGTACAGAAAACGGCTGTGACCTGTTCAAGTCTCATGGCTTGGAAAGTGGGAGCAGCATATGACCCAAGCTGTCCTTGAACTTACTAAGTAGCCAAGAATAACCCTTTGATCCTCTTGTCTCCACTTCCCAAGTGCAGGGGTTACAGGAGTGGGCCATCATGCCAAGTTTATACAGTTCGAGGAATTGAACCCAGGACCTTGTGCATGGTAGGCACAACTGAGCCAGCATCCCTGCCCCACTGGTGCGACTTTGAAGACTAGATGGGAGTGTTCTCAGTGTCCTCCCTCAGTGAGCCTCTGGGACTATACGGAGAGTCCTAGGGCAATACAAGCTTACAAGTAAGGAGCTGTGGAAAGTCCTAGGAGAGGACCTGTGTCTTGTTCTGGATGGGTACTATCTAGGGCATCCTGTGCTCTGGGACCCAGGATGCTAGGTGAACTAACTGCCTCTAGTAGGTCTCATCTAAGTGCTCACTAGTCAGGTGGAGCTGTCCCAGGATGGAGATGCTGCCCGGGGCTGGCAGCTGGACATGTGTTTCAGCCCTCGCTCTCCCACTGACTTGTCATGGGACTTGGTTTAATATTGTTCTACCCCGAGCCTCGGCTTCCTCATTTTTGAAGTAAGGAGGTTGGGAGGACCTTTCAGACCATCCTCTATGTAAGGTAGAACTGACACAGGGCACAGCAACCTTGAAGGCCCACCCATGGTTCCGTGTGGTCCATCTGGGCATCCTACGGGATGCTCCTAGCCCTGGACGACCCCGAACTCATCTCTGCTTCTGAGAACTGTCCTTGGAGGACATTGCAATGGTGGCCCTGCTTTCAGGATGAGGAGCTGTCTGCTCTGCCTGGCATCTCCATAGCACAAGACACCATGCCTGATAGGACTCTGAGGAGAGACTAGGGTGTGTTCTACTTTTTTTTTTTTTCCTGTCACAGTGATGAAATACTCTGACCAAAAGCAAGGGTTTATTTAGCTTATAACTCCCGGTCACAATGTTTTACTGAGAGAAGTTAAGGCAGAATCAAAGCAGGGGCTTGAAGCAGGGTCCGTGGAAGAATGCCTCTCACTAGTTCACTCTCTTCCTTGCTCAGTTTGCTTTTTATACAGCCCAGGATCGCATGCCTGAGGTGGGGGGGGTGAGGTTCACAGTGGTCTGAGCCCTCCTGAGTCAATCAGCCATCAAGACAACACCCCACTGGCAAGCCCACAGGCAAATCTTCAGTTGAGGGTCCCTCTTCCCTAGTGACTCTAGGTTGTGTTGAGTTTGTCTGTTTAGATTTATTTGTTTCGGTTTATGTATGTGTATATGTGAGACTGCACGAGTTTCCGTGCACCACATGCATGTGAGTCCCGGTGGAGGTTAGAGGGTGTGAATAGTGTTACAGTTGGTTGTGAAGCGCCTGATATGGGTGCTGGGAACCTGGGTCCTCTGCAAAGCAGGGAGCACTCTTAACCATCGAGTCATCTCTTCAGCCCTGCTCGTCCCGTTGATAATAAAACCTAAGCAGAAGGCGTTAGTGGCCTGAGCGAGTATTTCAGCCCTCATCATCTTAGGACCACCTCGTGATGGCCCGCTTCTGGTGGAGGTGATGGTGAGCACGGTGGCCAGATCGTGCATGGTGCACCTCACTCCAAACTCTGCAGGTGTCTGGGTCGCACCCTCCCCCTCCTCAATCCCCCTGTAAGACGCGCAGTCTCATGTCTCTTGAAGCTCCTGACCACATAGCCCAGTTAAATGGTTGCCAGAACACCCTGATCAGAAGGCTGGGACTTGAGATTGGGTGAGTAAAGCCGTGCGCTCTGACCCAGGCCCACCACTTGTTCTCTCCCCTTAGAAGTTTCTACCCTCTAGAGTAGACTGAATTTAGGAACCAACCCAAGGTAACTCCTGAAGAGACTGCACCTCACCGGTTTCCCACACAGTCTCCACCCACTCACTTTCTGCTGTTCTCTCTGTTGTCTAGGATCTTCCCTGTCTTTTGCCCTCTCGTATGCGCATGCGCACAAGCACAGGGCCTCCCTCTTTCCCACCAGGGCTCTTGTTCACCCAGGGAATGTTCCAGGTTCTGGGAAGCTCAGCTTTGGCACCTTCTCTCCCTGTCCTTAAGGTAAGAGTTGAGTTGTTGAGATATTGATGGCTTCCTAGGAAAGCGGGGGGGGGGGGCAGGAGGGAGGTATTTTCCTTTTGCTTGGTACCCTGCAACCTCTATCCTGGCCCCAATAGAGATTTGGGTGAGGGAGAAAAGAAGAGAGAGATTGAGGGGGTATGGTGGGGAGAACAGGGGTTGCAGGGAGGTGAAGGAAGGTGAGAAAAGGGGAAGGAGGATAAGAAGGAGGGGCCAGATGAGAACAGGGGAAGGGGAGGAGGGAGACAAGGCAAGTGAGGGAAGAAGATGGGGAGGGGAGACAAGGAGGGGAAGGGCGAGGGTGGCAGGGTGGGAATCAGGAAGATGTTTTGACATTAAAATCCCATCCTCCTCTGATTCCTCCACCACTTTTTCCTGCCATGTTTGAAACTGATTCTTTCAAATGAACCTCAAACGAATGAACCCCAAGCC
Source organism: Rattus rattus (assembly GCF_011064425.1). NCBI lineage: Eukaryota > Metazoa > Chordata > Mammalia > Rodentia > Muridae > Rattus > Rattus rattus. The sequence continues at coordinate 56,977,534 of NC_046161.1, forward strand.
TTTTCGTGCATCCTTCTCTAGGTACCTGTGAGCTGGAATCTGTGTTCCTTGAGCACGCCTGTCTCTTCCTAGCTGGGCTTGGCCCCTCCCTCTTCCCCCTTTATCTTTTTAATACAGGAATCCCCAGCCCTGGCTCTCCCAAAACCAGATCTGGGCCCCAATAATAAGACGTGGACGGCCATCTGAGCACCGTGTTCGCCTCGCTCTGCTCCCCAATGGCAGAAGCGATCAGATGTGACTGGTTGGTTCACACTCTATGCCTTCTGTACCGTGATGTGTTTTCCCCTCTCTCTGGAAGTCTAAATAAGCCCTTCCTGCCTTCAATTGCTCTGCCATGTGTTTCGTCCTAGAATTGAAATGTAACTCACACACACACACACACGCAGGCAGCTTACCCTGGCCTTGTGTCTCAAAGTCTAACAGTGTCTCCTTTAGCGGAATGTTCTGCCTTATAGAGAGCTGAGGGGCAGAGCTTCAAGCACAAACTGGGACCTTATGGGGCCCAGCTCTCTTTCTTCCCAGCATCAGGAGGCTTCCTGCTCCGGAGGACACAGGCAGGGGCTTCTGCAGACCGGCGCTGGAGCATGGGGACATCAAATGGTCTTAATCACTTCAATGTAAACGAGCTCAAGTCATGTGGATTGAATTTCTCTGAAAATACACAAGGGCTTAAAGAGCAGAGACAGAGAACACTCAGTCCCTGAGGAATTTGTTTTCTCTTTCCTTTCTGTGTGCCGTGAGTGTTGTTATTGTTGCTGAGCCTGAAGCATGTCAGAAACGGTTCAAGATGCCCGCAGCATCCCTGGGATGCTCAGCAGAGCCCAAGGAGGCTTCTGAGTTGGGCATGGTAGGAAAAGGTGAAGGATTAAGAATTAAAGCCACTGGCCACCCCACCAGACCTTCCCTTGACCTCTTAGTCAGGTTACTGTGTCCCTGATGCCCCATGAGGCTCCAGCAGGATGGCCCAGGCCTCCTTGTGGGAACCCAAAGTGGGTGGCACTGGGCCAGTTCTTCCCCTGGGACACACTGGTGTCTGGGAGTGACGCTTTCCCCTCTGGTGGCATCTCCTTGTTCTAGATTCATGATGTGGTGTAGAAGGTGAGCTTCCGAGGCCCATCTCGATGCTGGAGGCTACCGGGGAGCAATTTGAGTTACACAGATCCTCTGACCCAGGGGGCAGCCTGTGAGTATGAGCTCTGCCCAGGGTGCACAGGACTTCCCAAGCCTCAGCCACTGTCTTGATTTCAGAATTCCCTGCCTCCAGCTGCAAGTCACTTCCTGCTTTATGAAACACGTGTGAACTTGCACTTACAGTGCTCTTTAACCTTGCTCAACACGCCCAGATGGAGCGGGGGAGGGTCCAGTCTCATTTGGCGTGTGAGTGAACAGAGGTTCGGTAAGGTTGAGTCTTCCAAGGCCTGTCTCCAAGTGGCAGAGCTCTGAGCTTCAAATCCTCTCTTGTCCCTCTTTGAGGTGCCCCCTGACGGCCACATCAACACCTGCCACTGAGGCATGCATAGTGATCAACCAGTGTTCTCCCTGGAGAGACTGCCATCAGTCTCTCACCCTGAGATCAACACCCATGGGTCCTCTCTGTGAATAAAACTCCCAGAAAAAGCTGCAAGGTGAGAAAAGCATCGGGTGTGTGTGTGTGTGTGTGTGTGTGTGTGTGTGTGTGTGTGTGTGTGTGAGAGAGAGAGAGAGAGAGAGAGAGAGAGAGAGGAGGAGCAGAGAAAGGAATGTGGCGGTCAGTCATGATTGCCACCTTGATGTGGCTTAGCGTCACCATGGGAACAAATCTCTGGCCATGCCTGTGAGGCATGATCTAGATTCGGTTAATGGAGGTGTCAAGACCCACCCTGAATGTGGGTGGCACCACTCCATGGGCTGGGACCCCGACTGCAGTAAAAGCAAAGAGGGAGCTAGCTGTAGCACTTGCCTTTCTGCTTCCTGAGTAAATGCAGTGGACCCGCTGCCCCTGATGCCCCTGCAGTGCTGGGCTGTGCTCTCCAGCTGTGAGCCAAAATAAACGCTCCATTCCTTCCTGAAAGTGCGCTTCTCAGGTATTGGTCACAGCAACAAGACAAATGGCTGACACAAGTAGCATAGTAAACGAGGTTCCTATCATTGGGGACAGGATCCCCTGAAAGGCCCAGGGTGCCGCGGTCCACCTCACAGGTCCTGCAGCTTCCCAAGTCTCCAAGGCTGCTCTCTCCGCTTCTCTAAGCTCAGCAGGAGCAGTAAATAAGCTCAGGTGTAGGGGCTCCAGTGGGTGTGGCCTTGTCCATTCCTCCCGGGGCGCACACTCCGGTCACGCTCAGGTCAGCCAAAGCGTCTAAGAAGCCAAGGCGTCTCGTGACCTCAGAGGCGTCTTCTGCTCAGAGGCCTTCCAGAGACCCTGCCCAAGGCTCCCCATTTTAGAACCTGGCTGGGTTTCTGCCTTGAGGAAGGTGCTGTGCTGGCTGCTCTCGGGTTGCAGGGATTCGATGCAATCTCATCGTGGACAGGAGACATCAGGAGGAAAGACTCCCTTGGTACCTTGGAAGTCAAAGTCTGAGGGAGAGCCTCAGGAGGGAAGGGTCATTCCAGGACAGGAAAAAGCTCCAGAGAGCCCTCATGGAGAGATGGAGAAAGTAACCCACAAGATGGGTATAAACGCTACCAGGTCATCTTGCATCTTGTATTGTTTTCAATCATTTGAGTCATTGCCTCCTCAGTGGGTCTAAGGCTTACTCCAGAGTGAAACCATGCATTTAGAATTCCAGTACTGTGCAGAGCCTGTAAACTTATTAACAGATGTTTAACACTATTGGTCAAAATAAGTTCTATCTTGAAAGCATTTTTTTTTTTTTGAGACTTGGTTTTATGTAGTCCAGGCTGGCTTCAGATTATATAGCCAAGGACAGCCTTGAACTTCTGATCCGCTTGCTTCTACCTCTTGAGTGCTGACAGTACAGGTGCCACCATAGCCAGTTAATGCGGTGCTGGGGATCGAACCCATGACTTCGTGCTTTATCAACCAACTCCTCAACTCAACCTCTTGTGTATACTGGCATGCGTGTGTGTTGATGTATGCATGTGTACAAAGGCATATGTGTGTGGTTGTATAGGCATGTGTAGTGTATGAGTATGCATATTTGTATGTGTGTATATGTGTATATGTGCATATGTATGTGTGTGATGTATACATGTGTGCAAAGGCATGTGTGGGTGTGGTTGTATATGCATGTGTGGTATGTGTGCATGTATGTATGCATGTGCACACTCATGCATTTGTATGCATGTGTGTGTACATGTGTGCTCTCATGCATGTGTGTACGTGTGTGTGTGTGTGTTAGTGTGTGTGTGCATGTAGAGGTTGATGTTTAGTGCTTACCCCATCAGTTTCCACCTTATTCCTTGAGACAAGGTGTCTCCCTAACCTGGACTCAGTAACTAGGCAAGACTGGCTGACCATGAGCTCCCTCAGCACTAGGATTGTCTGTATCTGCCCTCATGACCAGCTTTTTATGTGGGTGCTGGGGGTACAGGCTCAGTTCCTCAAGCTTGCACAGCAGTCAGTTATTGACTGATCTACCTCCCCAGTTCCTCAACCTTGCTTTTTTCTGTCTTTCATACCTTGTAAAGAATATGTATACTGGGCAGCTGGAGAGACCTCAGTGGCTAAGAATTCTTACTGCTCTTCTAGAAGACCCAAGTTCTGTTCCTGGCATCACATCAGGTGACTTACAGCTCCCTGTAACTCCAGCTCCAAGGGGATCTGATACCTCTGACCTCCGCAGGCGCCTTCACTGACATCATATCTGACTCCCCCCACCATGTAAACACAAAGACATAATTAAAATGATAAAGACGAAGTTAAAAAAAAAGAATATGTATACAGGACTAGGATGGTGTAGCCTTGTCTAGCATCATGAATCCTTAGCATTACAAAAAAATAAAAAGCCTTGAAGAAAAGAGTACAGATGTCCTGCTCCTCTGTGGCCAGTGAAGAGAGGCTTAAGTAGCTGAATTTGAGCAGGGAATATGTCACTGACTCCGCAAAGAATTATGGCCCTGCTTGAGAAAAAAGATGCTATAAAAAGGAAAATACAGACATCAGAAAGACAAGACATCTCCATAGGTGCTGCAAAGTCAGGAGGCCGTGGACCACCATTTAAATTGGCAGGGCCATCTAAATGGCTCAGCGGGTAAAGGCGCGTGCAACTAAGCCTCATGACTTGAGTTCTATCCTTAGAGTCCAGTCGATGGGAGGAAAGAACCCATTCCTGAAAGCGGTCGTCTCACCTCCATGCTTGAACTGTGGTACATCACAGTTGGACACGCCCACCCACACACGTGCATGCATGATAAAACAATACAAATGTAACAGGAAGAAATATTAAGATGATGGGAGAAAAACTGCCCGGAAGATACGTTTGAGGAATCCGGGTGAAATAAAGTTTATTTGAGACATAGGAACAAACATCAAGTCCAATGCAATGCTCAAAGCTTAGAGACAGGAGCGCTGACGCTGTTGTCTCCTATTTTCTATAAAGAAAATTATTCCAAACACCGGCACAGCATTGTGTGAAGATAAGGAAGAGCCGCAGAACAGTGGCTTACTCAAATGAGTAAGCAGATAGGACGCTGACAGTTAATGGCCTTGTGGAACTTACAACTGTGCAAAGGTAAAAATCTATGACAGAAATGGTGCAAGGGACAATGTTACTTAGGCAATGAATTTAAGATAGATCTTGGGTCAGCAAGATGGCTCAGTGGGTAAAGGTGCTTGCTGCCAAGCCTGACATACCAAGCTCCATCCCTGGAACCCACATGGGGGAAGCAGGGAAAAACCTCCTAATTAAAATCATAACTAGTTATATAATTATGATATAAAATATTAAGATATAACAAAAGATAGATAGTCTAATTGACCTCTGGCCTTCACATGCATGCCTTAGTGCCTCCTAACAAAAGCAAACAAATGTAATTGAAGAGATAGACCTTAGTAAGTCACTAATGCACATTTAAATGTCTAGGTTGAGCCATCAGGGGAGTAGCTCAGTGGCAGAATCCTGCCTAGCAGCTGTGAGACGCTGGACAGACATCAGCACTGGAAACAACAGGACAACAAATAACAGGAACAATGAAAGCCAGGAAGGAAAAAGACCACGAGACAAGCAGGTACATCACGTGAAGAGACTATGCTATCAATCCAACTATGTTCTATTAAATGTCCAATTAAAAGACAAGGCTTATCAGAATGGATTAAAACCTCATATGTCACTTAGAAGAGGAATGTTTCCATATAAAGACACAGCAGGCTGAAGACATGGCACACTGGATAAGCACACAAACTGCTCCTGCATAGGACCTGAGTTGGGTTTCCAGAGTCCACAATGGATGGCTCACAAATGCCTACAACTGTAGCTACAAGGGACCCAACGCCCTCTTCTGGCCTCTGCAGACAATTGCACTCATGTGTGTATACCCACACATAGACAGGCATACATGCATATACATAATTAAAGATTAAAAATAAATCTTCAAAACAAAGGTAAGGATACAGAAAGGTTGAAAGCAAAAGGATGTAAAAAAAAAAAACCACACAGGAATGTACCATAAGATAGCTATTGTACATTGATATATATATATATATATATATATATAAATATAAATAATACATGGATATATATACATTGATATATATGTGTGTGTGTAATAAATATGGAGTAGCAATATGATTACAATATAAAATGTTAAGATACAATGTAAGATTTATTAGGTGCTCTAGTTAGCTTTAACAGCCAATTTGTCTAGAATCACCAAAGGAGAGTCTCAACAGAGGGATTGCCAGATCACACTGACTGGTCTGTGGCCACATCTTGGGAAGTGGTTGTCTTGATTGTAAATTGATGAGGAGGGCCCAGTTCACTGTGGGCGGCACCATTCCCTGGGCTGGTGGGTCTCAGCTATACAAGAAAGCTGTCTTAGCATGAGCCTGAGAGTGGTTAGCAGGCAACGTTATCCCACAGTTTCTGCTGTTCTCCCTTGGCTGTGACTGAGTTCCCAGGTTGGAGGTGACACTGTGTGGAGTAATGAGAAGTTCTGACTTCTGGTTCTTGACCTGAATTCCCTCTGCCGGACCGTGACCTGGAAATAGCCAGGAAACTCTTTCCTCTCCAGGTTGTTTTTGGTTAGAGTCACAGCAACCAGGCAAAAATGGAGTATTAGGCTGTCATGCTAAATTGACATACCTAACTAATTTATATACCTAGTTAACAACTTCAAGAAATACAAAGCAAGGCTGACGGAACTAAGTGGTGACTTCCCGATGATAGCTGGAGATTTTAACACATATCTCAGAATCACGGAATTAGATCGAAAGACTCCCTACTCCAAACAAAGCCACCAAACACAAACAGTAAAGCTGTAGACACGAAAATAACGTGTCGATCCATGTCGATCTAATGGCATAGAGAGCAACACTTAACACAAACCAGAACAGGCATGGTAGTGCGTCCTTAGTGCCAGCACTTGGGAGGCAGAGGCAAGAGGATCTCTGTGAGATCAAGATCAGCCTGGTCTACAAATCGAATTCCAGGACTACCAGGGCTCTGTAAAACAGAGAAACCTTGGCTGGAAAAACCAAACCAAAATAAAACAAACAAAAACAAAGACAAGCAAACAACAAAAATCACAGAAGAGACTTAACAAATGACTTGGGAACTTATTAAAATAGATCATGTTGTGATTTATACAGCATGAGGCTGGAGAGGTGGCTCAGCAGTTCAGAGCACTGGCTGCTCTTCCAGAGGACCCAGTTTTGATTCCCAGCACCCACAAGGCAGCTCAGAGCTCTGTAACTTCAGTTCCTGGGGACCTAAAGCTCTTCTGGGCTTTATGGATACTGTGCATACACACAGCACATAGACATGCATACAGGTATACGTGTATCTTTAAAAAAAAAAATAAGTTTAAAAAATATAACGCCGCTTCTGATTACCAGGAATGAAGCTAGGATTCTGATAACCAGAAGATTGGCAAATATTTGGGAACTAAAGCAACACATTTCTCAACGACACACGGATCAAAAAAGGCATCAGATATTCATGTGATTGCAATGAAATTAAAACCATGAAAATATGAGATGCAGCTTAAGCAAAAGAGCATTACAGCCTTTATGTGTATTTTTTTCTGTGTGTAAAGGAAACCAACACCTTAAATACGAATCTAGGAAAGGACAAATTAACTCCCCAAAGGAGAGAAAGAAACAACTCATAACAAGTAAAAACCAGGGGTTGGGGATTTAGCTCAGTGGTAGAGCGCTTGCCTAGGAAGCGCAAGGCCCTGGGTTAGGTCCCAGCTCCGAAAAAAAGAACCAAAAAAAAAAAAAAAAAAAACAAGTAAAAACCAGTGAAAGAGAACAGATTGGGCAGAGGTCAGTAAAACCCCAAATCCAGGGGCTGGAGGAGCACTGGCTGCTCTCCTCAGGACCTGGGTTCAATTCCTCACAACCATATGACAGCTCATAACCATGTGTAACTCCAGCACCAGAGGATCTGACATCCTCACACAGACATATATGCAGGCAAAACACCAATGCACACAAAATAAAAAGAAACAAATATTTAAAAATCAAAACCCCAAAACCCAAATCTCTCCTTATAAAACTTTAATAAAATTGGCACTCCTATAGCAAGACACATTGTGACTAAGGGAGACAGACAGAGAAGCATGGAAATGAGGGAGACAAGCTATAGAACTCAAAGACCCAGAAAATATAAACAGGAGGCCAGTGATTGATACTTTGTTAGTAAAACTTGAATGAAACTGTCGAATCACTGGAGAAACACATTATCAATGCTAACACAAGCAACTGGGGATCTGCATGGACCATTTCTCTTTAGGAAGTTGAAAATCTGTTCACAGCAATGAGCAGAGTGAGAGACTTTAGAGCTCTGAGTTCTCAGTGAGATGGTTTTATCCCCCAGCCCAGCCCCTACCCATCAAACCTGAGGGTGTCTATTTGGAGGAGGAGATGGAAAGGTTATAAGAGGCAGATAGTGGATGACTCTAAGGAAACATCTCTCAAAGTACAAGGTTTCCAACTGCCTGTGTTAGTATTGCTAGAGTCTTTCTCAATGGGTGGCGGCACACGCCTTTAATCCCAGCATTCAAGGGGCAGAGGCAGGTGGATCTCTGAGTTTGAGGCCAGCCTGGTCTATAGATTCAGTTCCAGGGCTACACAGAGAGACCCTGTCTTGAAACACCAATAAGCAAACAAGCGGATGGATGGATGGATGGATACATACATACATACATACACACACACACACACACACACACACACACACATACATACATACATACATACATACGTACATAGATGATAGATAATGCGTTTCTCTATGTTAGCTCAAGAATTCAAGTTTGAATTCAAACTACAAAGAAGAAAAGGATAAAAAGAAAAGGAGAAGGAATGACAATGGCCAAAACAAAAACTCATAATTTAAAAGACTCAACCCATCAAAAAAAACCATACTAACAAAATATAGAAAAATTATATATGTCTCAATTCTTACAAGAAAGGAGCCTAGTCAAGCGGAATACTTACTTGTTGATAACATTAAAAACAAAAGAACATACTAACAAAATATAGAAAAATTACATATGTCTCAATTCTTACAAGAAAGGAGCCTAGTCAAGCGGAATACTTACTTGTTGATAACATTAAAAACAAAAGAAAAAATGGTGCCAGGGAGCTAGGGATCCAGCCCAGTTGGTAGAGTGCTTGCCGAGCACACACAAGTCCTAGGTTTGATTTCCAGTACCAGTTCCAAACACGGTGGGACACGCCTGCAGTCCTAGGACTCAGGAAGTGGAGGTGGGGGACCTGGCCATTCTTATATATAACAGATTTGAGGCCAGCTGACGAGGCTGTGTGAGACCCTGTCTAGAAAGGAAAAGAAGCCAGCCAAACACACACACCAATAAACAAAACCTCAGCAAACTGGAAATAGAAGAAATACTTCTTTAGTCTGGTGGCGTCTACAACCTACACACGAGTGAAGCACAGACACTATCCTAGTCCACCATTCTGTGCTCAGACATGCTCCGTATAAAGCCACCGCGTCTAACCAGCCTTGACCGGGCAGCTCTAGGCTCTGCAACGAGGCAGAACATAAACAGATTGGGCAGGAGTCAGTAAAACCCCAAATCCAGGGGCTATGGAGGTAGGAAAGAAGCAGCAGAGTGATCATGTGGGGTGACCTAAAGAGCCACAGGCAAGGACAGGATGAGCGGCTCGGTGTGCGAAGATGCTTGCCACACAGGACTGGCCGTTCAAGTTGGACGTCAGAACTCACTTCAAAGTGGAAGGAAAGAGCTGACCCCCCTCAAAGTTGTCTTCTCACCTCTGCACATGGTTGTGGCACGTCTCCAATAACACAACAACAGCAACAGCAACAACAACAGCAGCAGCAGCAGCAGCAACAACAACAACAACAACAACATAATAATAATAATAAATTTATAAAAAGGATCTACCAAGCTAACCAAGTTATTAGAAATGATAAAAGATTCAGTAAAGTTGTGAGATATAATGTACACAAAAATCAATTGCATTCTTCTGTAGCAGCATGACTAGAAAACAAAAACATCTCATTTCTAGCAGCTTAAGGTACAAATGTGTAGATATTAGCGTAATTAGCAATGATCAAGACTTTTACATTGAAAACTATGAGGAAAATTTTAAAAATAAATAAATTAAGGGATCAGGGCATTTGCTATTATAATGATTTCATTTATTCTCAAATTTACCCATACGTTTAGTATTGCTATAGTCAAAATATCAGCAAATGTCACTGGAGGAAAGTTGGCAGAAGGAAGAACACAGAGCTTAAAGATAGATGGAACAATCTCACCCAAAATGAACAAATGCAGAGAATTCACATGCCCGAGTTCAAAATTTATTTTTTTGAGACAGTCTTATGTTACCCAGGCTAGTCTCAAGCTTGCTTATGTAGCTGAGGATGCCCTCAAGTTCATGATCTTCCTACCTTTGCCCCTAATGCTGGAATTACAATGTGCACCACCACTCCTGGTTTCGGCGGTGCTGGGAACTGAACCCAGGGCTTTGTGCACAGTGGGCCAGCACTGTACCAACTGAGGTACATTTCCAGTTCCAGACAGAAGTTGCTGCTTCACTGATACAAGTTTAGATAAAGAGATAAAGGACACAAGACCTGACCGGAAACTTCACTAAATACAATGTCAGGATGCCCACCAACTTTATGAACTGGTTATGCAAGGCACCAGCACTACGCACAGTGGGAGTGATTACAATTAAAATGATACTACCGTGTGTTAGTGAGGCAGCGGGATGACTGGGGCTCTCTTACTTTATTAGAGAGTTTAAATAGTAAACCACTTTGAGGGGAAAAAATGCTTGGCAGATCCTCGTAATGTCAGTTATTTACCTACCCTTTATCTCTGCAACCTCAACCACCTTGGCACGCCAAGCAAAGGATAATGAATGCTCATTAAAAGACACGCCTAGCAGCAGAAGGAGGAGAGCAATGGCTCCATGTGAGCAGCCCACATTTGAAATAGTTCCAGAATCCATCAGTAGCACTATAGATCATAGTGACATAGGGATACCACGGAACTCCACAAGCAACGAAAAGGCATGCGGCGAAATGCTCAGGACCATGTGATAACCCAAATGCTCAGGACCATGTGATAACCTGCACAGGCACGGTTTTGAATTTAAAAAGCCGGGTGGAAATGAGTGCCTGCAAAATGACATCATCACCACATGCATGCACATGCATGTGTACACACACACACACACACACACACACACACAAAGCCTGGCTTAATGAATCTATGGCGAGAAGCACCAGTCATGGCTATCTGGAGGGGTGCTGACTCGGGAGGGGCACAAATGATCCTTTCGGGTGCTTGTGTGGTGTACGTCTACACTGGGAACTGACTGTTTGCATGCAGATGGGTAAAAACTTCACTGTACACCCAAGTTAATCCCAGCACTAGGTAAGCGAGACCTAAACAGAAAGATAAATAAGACAAAGAAGGAGGAGAGAATGGAGATGTAGGGAATAGGAAAAGGGGGAGGGAGAAGAGGAGGGGGAGGACAGGGACATGGAGGAAAAGTAGGAAGAGGAGGAGGAAGGAAGAAGAGGAGGAGGTGGAGGAGAAGGGAGAGGAAGAGCAAAAGGTAGCAGTGGAAGGGGAGGAAGGATAAAAGGAAGAGGGTTGTCTGGATTGGGAGACAGACACAGCAGGGGTGCAGGAGAAGGGGTCACAGGAGGACGGAGAGTCTACAGGAAGGTCCAGAGAACCGAGCAGTGAACGGTGTCACTGGAGAGAGTGCTGAGCAGAAGAAAGGGAGGGGAGTAGAAAGGTCAGAGGTGAGAGGGCAGGCAGGGGTCAGATTGGGGAGAGCAGGTGTGGGGCATCTGTGGCCAGCATTCACTGGGAAGGCTCTGAGAGTATCTGAAAGGCTAAGTACTTCTATCAGCTGAGCCGGCAGTGAGAATGATTGCATGAACTGTGCGGGTGTGTGAGGAACATGCTTGGGGGCAATGGAAACGTCCCTATGCTGACTGCTGGGGACGGTCAGGCAACCCAGTAAACTTAGTAAAATCACCAATGATTTGTACCCTTCTCACGATTAGATTCTATGATCGAGGAGGCTGTTGTATAACAAAGTTACTAAAATTCAGAGGTTAAAGCTTCCCCTCCTTCCTCAGCCTCCAACCCGCTGTCTCTATCTTGTGAGCAACCTCACCCCACCTTCAGATACCCTGCCACCTTCTGCGCTCTAAGCGGATGAGGACAGAGTTACCATCTCACGGTCCAGGCACCAAGGTTCTGAGGTGCCTCATCAGTGGCTCCCAGTGCCTGTTCCCTCTGTCATATAACCCCACCCCCATTTCACTGATGAGGCAATGAGAAGCCCGTGACGTTGGATGTTTGGGTCTCATGCATGCAGCCTATGGGATTTTGACCCGGTGGGATGGAGAGTAGATTCATAGGAATCAGAAAGCCTGGGAGATCCCGTCTGGGCAGCTGGTTGGCTGGAGGGTAGGACAGCAGGCACTGGTATGACACAGCCCTGGGCTAGGTGGCCCCCAGATCTGTCACTCACCACTTCTTGCCACTGATATCGTGCTGCTGTACTGTGTAGCCAAAGAAAGCAGCACTGGGACCAGCGATGACCCGGGGATTCCTGGTATCCATGTTGAAGGTGTCCGTGAATCCTGTGTGGGCACAGAAAAGAGAAACGGGTGAGTGTGCAGGATGCAGGTACTCCCTAGGGGTGTGTCTGGGCCCAGAGGCTGGGCTGTGAGGCAGGTGGGTGCCCTTGTCTTGGAGGAGTCCTTGTGTGAGATGATCGACTAGTCTCTAGGAGAACCCACAGTCTGACGGGAAAGGTACAAGAAGACCCTACCTTGAGAAGATACAGTTTCAACAGAGGACCATTTCTCTCATTGCTGGTACCTCAGCACTTGAGCCAAGGTCTTGCTAACATATAGTGGCTGACTGAATAACTAGAGACCAGGATTCTGGCAACGCCCACTACTTTTATGTTGCACCGTAGATTTCATAACCAGCCTTATGAGATGGACATCAGCACCTCTATGAGCTTAATCTGTGGGAACTTGCTCAGCAAGCAAGTTGGGGACAGGATCAAAGCGCTTGGGTCACCCTCTTTAAGGGCCAGACTTGGAGGACTGAGGAGCAAGAAGGCTGTATCAACCCAAAGAGGGTCCCCCTCTGCACCTCAGGTCTCACCCTGGGGTCTGATTACGGTGTCCTTCATGGAGTTCTGTCTAGAACTGTCTGCCCCTTCCCCCTGCCACCCTCACCCAGTCTCTTTGGGGAAGAGAGGAATAAATCTTGGCCACAGGAAAGAGACATTTAAGTTACCAGAATCCAGTTACAGCATTCATTACCCAAACCAAACTAACCAGAGGGTGGATTTTCTAAGAACAATGTTGAGCCTGTCCCCCTGACCTTGGCTTTCACCAATCTCTGGTCATTCTGAAATCCATGGCTTTCTTTCCCTGGTGGTGATGTGGGGGTGAGTATACCCTTCTCAAGGATTATTGACCTCAGATTCAAACAAAACAAAAATGTTTCTGATGAGACTCAGTAGGCTGGCTACAGGGATGCCAGGGAGGCTGGCTGGGCAGTGTGCCACTCTTCTGCCTCAAGTCTGGTGACAGAAGGAGAATCCACAGTTCCTTGATGATTCTCATTCTGTGGCCGATGGCAGTCCTGTTCTTTTTTCAGATTCTTATTTGGCTTTTGAAAACGACCCATTGGTCCCAAGGAATCAGAGCCGCAGACTCACGCTTGAATGTCACTTGGTAGACCAGTTCTCCAATCCACTTGGTGGAGACTAGGGTGGAGCTGCTGCCTCCCATCAGGTCTCCAGGGCTGAGGGTTATGGCCCAGTGTGACCCTGGCTGCTGTCAGCTCAGTGCTCCGAGATAGCGTAAGGAACGTGTGCTAGGTGTCCACACTTTCTTACCAGCTCACCTTGCTCTCCCAAATAGCTTCCCAGGGATTTTAGGAGAGGGTGCCCACCATCTCCGGTGAGAGTCAAGGGATTGGCTTGGTTGGCAAAGTGCTTGCTGTGCAAGGTTCAGAGGCAGATGTCGACAGTGAGTGATCTCCTGTCAGGTCTAAGATACTTCTGTAGAGCACGAGGATTCTTGCAAAGCACTTTGGGAGCTGTTCTTACTGGGTTTAAGACCCTTGATGTAAGTGAGCAAAGTAAAGCAACATAAGAGTGGGGTTTCCCCAAAGTTGCCAGCCTTTCTTCATGCCCCTCTTTATTCTGTGTGTGTGTATGTGTGTATGTGTGTGTATGTGCATGTATGCATACATGTATGCATGCATGTACATATGTGTCGATGCATATGTGTACATATGTGTGAGTGCATGTAGAGGTCATATGTTGTTTTGCACCTGCCTTTTCTACCTTTGGTTTAAGGCAGAGTCTCTCATTGGCCTGAAATTTCACCAGCTAGGCTGCAGTAGCTGGCTAGTGAGCCGTATGCATCTGCCTGTCTTTCCCATCTTGCCATCACTAGGATTACAAACATACACCACTCGTGTATTGTAGGATTACAATCACACACGGCTTCTGGGGGTTCAAACTCAGGTTCTCATGCTCGTGAGGCAAATCCTTTACCAACGGAGCCGGTTCACCTGCTTATTCTCTACCTCTTCTTTGGTGTGACTTTTTCTACAAATCTTCGCTTCAGAAAAGTGTCTGCTTGGGATCTATTCTGGGGGTTGGAATGCTTGGCTGCTAAGATACAAGGTCGTCAGAGTCCTCAGCCGCAGTGAGTGGGCCAACAGGCTTGTTTGTAAGTCAGTAGAGTTTGAAGAGATGCCAAGAGGAGTGTGGATAGGGTGGGGCGATCTGAGTTCTAATCTCAGCTTTGTTATACTTTGTCTGTCTTTCTCTCCATGGAGACTATTTCTGCTTCTCTATGCCTTCGGTACTGTGACATGAGCGGGTCCAGCCCCACACCGTAGGTGCATCTCCACATATATTAGTGGTTCTCTGGGGGAGACACAGCTGACTTCCAGTTGTCAGCGCATAAGCATCTGCCCTGAATCTCTGCAAACAATTGAGAATTGGAGACCAGGCAGCCAGGAAGAATGCAAGCTCATCTGAGTGTTGGCTAAACACATCTGGGAAGGGAAATCTCCAGGCAAAAAATGATAATATTTTGCATTCCCAAGCCAAGGGGAAGAATTAAGGGAAACCATCAGCTCCCACTCTGCACTATCCAGGCTTGGCTGTCCTCCACGTGTTTGCACCATGAAGACTTGGCCACAGACCGGAGCTTCTGAACACATCAGACACCAGAAAGATGGAGCACTGGTGGGTGACCAGGGAGAGCAGTCCTCTTTCCATATAAATCCTAGCTTCATCCCCAGAGCTGGATGGTGCTACTAAACCCTCAGTGGGTTCCAGAACAAGAGAGAGCAGGGCATCCTTGTGATGGTTCATACTGATTACTAACCTGATAGGATCTAGAACCATCTAGGAGACAAATCTCTGGATGTAAGGGATTATCTAGGTTATCACGATTGAGGTAGGAAGTTGTGCTCTAAATGTGGGTGGCACCATTCCCTAGGCTGGCATTCTGAACCACGTGAAAAGGAGAGAATGAGATGAGTACCAGGATTCATTGCACTCTACCTCCTGATTGTGGGTACAGTATGACCAGCTGCTACAGGCTCCTGCCCCATGGCGTACTGTACCCTCACACTGTGAGTGAGAATAAACTAGCTCTGGGCACCAGTCTCCTATCAGCCTAACCATTTCCAGTCCTGATGAAGTTGTTCTTCTTGAGTCCTTTGTGGAAATAACAAGTCACCATTACACAGTCTCCACCAGAACTCTTAACATCCTACAGCTGCCTACTAGGTTCCCTCAGGACCGTGTAGTGCTGGAGTGGCTAAGGAGTCTCTACACATCTTTAGGGATGTGACCATCTAGAGGGGGTGGGAAACAGTGATGGCTGGAGAGCAAGTGTCAAGGTCAAAGGCCCAGGAGTGGACTTCTGACTGAAACAGCTCCTTACAGGGCTGAGAGAAGGGTGTATGGGTACAGAATGGACAGCTCTTATGAGCTGAGATTGCTGTAGGAAGAGCGAGGCTGAGTGTAAGGAGTCTCTTCCCTGCTTTTACTGTTACTGGCTGTGTGGTCTTAAAGAAGCTATTAGGTCTCTCTGGGCACCATCAGGGTAACCATTTCCAGTTCTGATGATGTCCTGAGTCTGTGTGCTTCTCTGTCCTCATTTCCATATCATTCATCAGAGACGAGGAGCTTGCAGAACAGCCCTGGGAGCACCCCTGTTGGGGAGCCCTCCGGGGGGGGCAGCACCCTGTTGGGGAGTACCCCATGGGCAGACTGGTGGCTTTCCCCAGGAGTCTCCAGGGGTGTTACTTCTTTGCTAGCACTTGAGTCCGACACAAGTGTCCCTCAGCTTTAGGGCTCCTGTGAAGGTGAACTATACCCTCACCTCTGTGAGTGATTCAGCACCTAGCCTGGCCTGCTTGCTGTTAGAGTCAGGGGTGCAATGGAAACAGGTAGGGATGGTGTTGGCTTTGTGACAGCAAGTCCCTTCTTACCACAGGTCTTCTGTTCTATACAGTAAACTTGCCCACACTTGGGTCTTCCCAGGGGAGACACGAGCCCTTGTTTATTCTTGCAAAGTCCACCTTACACTTTCTACTTCAGTTAACTCAACAGTGTCACACTTCTTTAGCCAACAGTGCCTTTAGGGACCTCCAACCTCTGGCTCACTGTGCATTCTCCTTTGAAGGCAACATCATGGGGCCCACCGTCTAACTTTATATTCCTCCAGCCATTGGTATCAGTGGCCAGACATCATGTACTCTTTCTCTTTCTTTCTTTTTTTTAAAGGTTTATTTATTTATTTTATGCATATAAGTAACTGTAGCTGTCTTCAGACGCACCAGAAGAGGGCATCAGATCTCATTACAGATGGTTGTGAGCCACCATGTGGTTGCTGGGAATTGAACTCAGGACCTCTGGAAGAGCAGTCAGTGCTCTTAACCGCTGAGCCGTCTCTCCAGCCCTCTCTTTCTTTTCATGTCCCCTACTTCCTTCTATTCTCCCACCCCACCCTCCTCCTCTTCCTACTCCTTCTTCTCCCTCTTCTCCTGTTGAGAAGCAGGACAGAGGTGTTTCTTTGGGTAGGGCTTGTATAGGTTTCCTTCCCTTAGGCAGGTGCAGAACTCCATGCTCTAATAGAAATTGGGCTGTGTGCATGTGTGTGAACAGAATCAAGGGATTGGAATAAGGTGGGGGCATGATACACAGAGGAAGAAATGTCTTCTTCCAATTAAGTTCCGGGAAAAGGGTGAGGCTTAAGGGAGGAGGGTGTCTGGGTCAGTGCTGGGGGTAACCAGAGAATGGATGAGGGGGCTTAAGCCGAGGGGGAGGCTTCGTTGGAAAGGCGTTGCCTCTTGCACCTTGTATGAGCAACACCCCTGGCTCTAGAGGAATCCATAGGGACATTATCTCATTTGGGAAGCAGCAGGTCCCCAGGCCACACCCTTGCTGCTTCTGGCAGTCAGCATGCTTCTGGCCCTGAGCATGCCAGCAGGAAGTAGCAAATCCTGGTCCCTGGCTCTATATGGACACTATATGAGTTCCTAACGTGGAAAAAGACACCAGGTGTCTGAACACTCCCTCTCACAAATAATTAGAGGCTGGACCTCCTCACTCCAGAGTTGACAGGGCCTGCTTTGAGAGTCTGGAAGACTCCGAGGATCTGACAGAAGCTGGGAGGAGTGGAGAGTGAGCACACTGAGGGCATCACATGGCCCATTCACCTCATGCTCCTTCAGGGAGTTTCAGAGAAGGGTCACAAGACGGCTATTCCCCTGCCTCTGTCCTTCCTCAGCTTCTCATCTTAGCAAATGCTTACCTTCAGTCTGTCCATTCTCTTAGGGCCACAGTCTGTGCTAGAGCGACTACTTGCTATAGCCAATATGATCTCCCACAGCTCTCTAAAGCTCTTACAGACCTACATGAGGAAGACTTTTCAGGATGGGAAACAGCTAGGTGGAGGCTGGGCAGCCTGGGTGGAACTGAAATGCCTTTACCTGGGCTATGGAGAGCAGGAGTTTGCAGGCCAGGTGGACTGGTGGGGCTTGGGGGGGGGCAGGAGAAACACCCAGAGAGGCAGCAGAGAGGGAAGGGCCACCACGGCCCAGTCCATTTGGGGTAAGTCAGGAGTTTGCCAATGTGCTAGTTAAGCAGATGTCAAACTCATAGAAAACAGGCCTGGAGATTGGAAGCAGCAAACAGCATGCTGTAGTTGGCTGTAATTAACATGGTTTTCCCTCTCCACCCCAGAGAGCTGTCTGATCCCTGCAGAGGACACACACATGACCCCTGTCTGATGCCTGCAGAGGACACATGCATGGCCCCTTCAAGAATAAGGACCACAGATGGATGGAGGCCATGGTATCCTTCTTTCTGTCTTTTTTTTTACATTGTAATTTTTGTCATTTTATTATTATATCATGACTATAAGGTGTCTTTCTTTCTTACTACCACGTCTCCTCCTCTCTGGGTCCTGGATTTGGTCTGGACAGAACTCCATCTACAAGCTTTCAGAGCACCATGAAGAATACTGTAGTTTCATGCTCCGCTCTTCACACAGTGAGTGATCCAAAACAAAAACAAAGACTAAAGCCAGACTCAATCTGTAACTTTCTTGCTTAAAATCTTCTGGAACCCCAACCAGTACTCTTCACAGACACACAGACACACAGACATACAGACATACACAGACACATACATACAATACACACGGACACTTAGACACACATACGCAAGACACACACACAGACACACACATACAATATACACACAGACACACACATATAATACACACAGACAGACAGACACACAGACACACATACAAACACACAGATACATACACAATACACACAGACACACACACACACACAAACATACACATACAATACGTAGTCTAGACCATACACACACAGACACACACACAGACCTGGAAACTGTTCTTTTTACCTGGGACAATCTTCCCCAAGGTAACACTGCCCCCATCTCTTTCCATCTCTCTTTGTCTCTTTCTCTCTGTCTTTTATCTCTTTCTGTCTGTCTCTGTCTGTCTTTGTATGTATGTGTGCGTGTAGTGTACTGGTGTGTGTGCCTGAGTGTATGTGGAGGCTAGAGTGCAGCCTTAAATGCCCTTCCTTAGATGCTATACACCTTTCTTTTTGACAAGGGTCTCTCACCGACTAGGCTAGGCTGCTGCTAGGCAATCCTGGGATCCACCTGTCACTGGCTCACCAATCTGGGAACACCGTATGTATGCCCCATCTGACTTTCCAAATCTCCTTCATTTGTCACAAGGTCTGTTTCTTTTCATCTCCTTCATCTCATTTACTGTCTGTCTCTGTCTGTCTTCTCTAACTGTATGCTCTGAGCAAGCACTTGTCTAACTGGCCATGTGTGTGCAAGCCTTCTCTAACTGTGTGTGGAGGCTTGTCTAGTGCCATGCTTTAAATGCCCTTCCTTAGATGCTATACACCTTGCCTTTGACAAGGGTCTCTCACCGACTAGGCTAGGCTGCTGCTAGGCAATCCTGGGATCCACCTGTCACTGGCTCACCAGATCTGGGATTACAAGTATGTGTGCCCCAGCTACTGACTTGTAGAAATCAAATTGAAGCCTTCATAGTCACAAGGTAATGTTTCACTAACGAAGCCACCTCATCCCTTTCAGCAAGCATTTACTGAGCCATGCTCCAATCAAGCACTTCTCTGACTGAGCCCTGCTCCGAGCAAGCACTTCTCTGACTGAGTCATCTGCCAGCCCCTTTCCATGAGATGTTTGCTCCTCTGGTGGCTTCTTCTCAACACCAACTTTAAATGCCAAGCCTCTGAGATTTTTTTTGACCATCTTATGAAGAACCCATTTTTCTCCCTCATAGCATCTTCTTTACTTCCTTACCAGTCAAAAATGGCTGCAGTTCTCTACGGAGTTTATCATACTCAAGTTCACATTTAGTCATGATGCATTAGGAGTTTTAACACTGACCAGGGTGGGAAGACTTATACCAGGGTAATTGACGCCTGCTTCAAATAAAGATTCTACTCCAGGGCTGGGGAGGCAGCTCCCTCAGTAAAGCATTTGCCTCATAAACCTGAGTATCTTAGTTCAGACCCACAAAAATCACGAGAAAAAAAGCCAGGTGCTGTGGTGCTCGCCTGCTCTGGGAGGCAGAGCCCTGCAAACTTGTAGATCAGCTAGCCAAGTTCCAGGCCCATGAGAGACCCTGTCTCCGTCACGGCAGAAGGTGCCTGAGGACTGACGTGCAGGGTTGGCCTCCACATGTGCCATGCATTCACCACATCAATGCCCTCAGCTGTACACACACACACACACACACACACACACACACACACACACTCACTCACTCCATTTCATCCCAAGAGACAACATTAACTGATAAACATTTCACAGCTTCACAGCTTCACAGCTCAGAGCTGGAAGGGACTCTGCCCTTTCTCCGTTATCCTGAGCACCCAGGACAATGCTTGGCACACAGTAAGGGATTGTTTGAGAAGGAGGAAAGTAAGGATACACTTGTGAGACATAACCTCCCGATAGAGGTTACCGGGGCTATCGTAGCTACAACCTTAGGGTAGGGAGAAGCTTAGAGTGGTGAATTGGGCCCCGGAAGTCTTAGCTCCATTCCCAGTGGGGCTCTTTGTCTTGGTCCTCAATTTCCTTTCCTGAAAAGGTAACGTGCTGGACTAAGAGGCTGATCTCTAAGTCCTAGCATAGGGTTTAAAGAAACCCCTGCACTCTCACTCTGTGTCTCCACTCCTGAGGTCACTATGTAGCACAGCTGCCCGGTGCTGTTTGCACAGATGTAAGTGGGACAGTAGCCACCTCGACAGCTGCCCCGTGACCCCCTTTCCCTGACATACTAACCAGCCCTGAGAGCCTGGTTTCCAGTTCCTGGGCTTGGGTCTCATTTGCCTTGGGTGTGTAAATAAAAAGATCTGTGCATCCAAGATTAGCCTCAGTCAGGGAAGTGGGCAAAGCCGGGCAAACAGCAGAGCAAAGCTGGAAATGTGTAATTTGTGGCAGGGTTTTCCCTGGGACAAGAGGAAGGAGGGTAATGAGGGCTGCCGGCCACCCTGATCTGGTTCTTTGAATGTCAACTAAAAAAAGGAGTTGTGGGGGGCCCTTCCCTTCCAAGCCAGCAGGCTCACCCTGCAGTGGATGCCCACACCCATCTAGAAAGATCTCCAGCTGCGTAGGACTCAACGTAGGCCCACTAGATGCCACTGGCTTGCTTGCTGGGAGACTTCGAAGAGGGAAGTTTTGACTGCTTGAGGCTCTCGCGCATGTCCTTCTGGGTTTGGGTGTGGGTTAGGGGTTTTGTTTGTTTTTGTTTTTGTTTTGAGGCAGGGTTTCTCTGTATAACAACGTTGGCTGTCCTGGAACTTGCTTTGTAGATGAGTCTGGAGATCCACCTGCCTCTGCTTCCTGAGTACTGGGAATGGGTCAGATTTTTGTGTTTGTTTGTTTTTTGTGGTTGCAAAACCATCTGTATTTTCCTCTGTACTTTCTCATGAATCATCTGTTGTCATGGAAACAGAGGACTGCCTGGTGAACATAAGCATCTTGACACCAGAACGAACAATGCATGCCAAGGGCGGGCCACCTGTCTGGGATGCTCAGACTCTATGAAGGTCCTGTTGTTAAGCATCGAGGGGCAAGGGATGGTCTTGGAATCCAGAATTCCTCACCAATGTGGGGAAGATCAATGTGTAGCCTGTTTCCTGGTGCTAGAAGAAACTATCTTGAAATAGAGTCCCTAGGGATGGATGATAGCTCAGCCAGTAAAGTGTCTGCTGTACAAGCATGAAGGCCTGAGTTCGAACCCCAAGAACACACGATGACAAAAATCTGGATATGGCAAATGTGCACTTGTAAGCCCGGTGCTAGGCATGTGGAGCCAGGTGGAACCAGAGGGCTCAGTGCCCAAACAACCTAAGCTACCAGCAAGCTCTACACCAGTCAAAGACTTTCTCCACAAGTTGGGTGGCACCTGAGGAGTAACACCTAAGGCTGTCCCCTGGCCTCTGTGTGTACCTGCACACACAAGAACACACATCGCACCCTGAGGAAAGTGAGAGAAAACGACTGTCCTGACAATTGGGCACCTGCTAGCCTCTCCAGACCTTGGAGACCTGAATGTGGTGAACACACCCTTGGGCCTAGTACTTGAGAGGTAGAGGCAGGAGGATCAGAAGCTCAAGGTTATCTTTGGCTACTTAGTGCATTCAAGGCTAGCCTGGGCTACATGAGACCCTGGAGAAGAGGAGAAGGGAAGGAGAAATAAAGAGAGGAATGGAAAAAAAAAAGAAAGCAAAAAAGAAAAAAAAACCAAAAAATAAAAATAAAAAAATAAAAATAAAAACCCAAGAAGAAAGTTTCCAAAGATAGTCAAACTGTGCTGAGCTTGGGGTCTGTTTCTCTTGATTGACAGCAGAGGTCTGGCCTTGGGAAAGCCCCTTCTAAGTCTGTTAGAATCAGTCTGTGGAGTGCTGCCTGGATGGAACCCTAGGCTATAGTTTATCACCTAAGTGACCGTGACTAAGTGACTTCATGTCTATATCAGCAAATATGGCTATTGCTACTAGAATTTGCAGAATATCCTACCACTGGCCAATATTGGGTATTGAGTAGTATTTCTGATTGTTTGCACAGATCCTATAGGGTGGGCATTGTAGTTTCCATTGCACTCTCTAAAAAGAGGACTTTTCAGGGCAGGTCCGAATCCCCACATCTGAGGGCCATGCTCCTGAGAAGGGCTTTGTTGGGTGCAGACTCAGACCTTCTACCTGTACCCAGGTTTCCCATAAGCCACCAGGGACTATTCAGATCAGAGACTGAGGGCTAACCTGGGTCCATGCTCAGCTTCCCCATCTTCTCAGGTGGAAGATGACATATGCTGCGTTCTATACTGTATGAATGGCAACTGAATGTGGCAAAAAAAATTCTTCTCCGTTGTCCCCTGTTGCTTGGGGGACAACATTGTCCTGTTATATGCCTGCATGTCCACCACAGGAAAGCAAGGCCTTTTCTGTGCTCCTGAAGCCTCTCAGAGAATGGTAGTGAACAGTGTGGTCCATCCAGGCCAGCTTGTGGTATTTCTGGGCTAGCCTGTGGTACACCCATTCCCTACTTTCTAAAGTCTTTCTTTCAAGAAGCCTCCGTACCCTTCAACAGGCTTCCTTGCCACACCTACCTGTGACCCTAGACTGCTATCAAACGCTTCTAACCTGGAAACATTCATTTATAGATGGCTGGGAAATTTTATCATTATAAACATCGGTACAGCAGTCTGGCGTTTTTGGAAAGGCAAGTTGGGGCTATTTATTAGCCACTGGGATTACGAGTGAGAGCTAGAAGCTAATTCCACTGCCTCACCTGCTCATTTCTACAACTATTGCTTGCCTACTCTGTTCAGATGCAGTACTGGACCTTAGAGTATCTAAGGAAACACACTCTTGCTCTCCTTGGATTACACAGCCCATCTCTGTGAGAGTTTGCAGAGGAAGGTACGATCTTAGTGAGTAGTAACTAAAATTAGGGCCTTGGTGAGATGGGAGCTGGAAAAAGAAGTGAGATAGGGTCCCCGGGGGGCGTTCGAGGTGCAGTGGTTTGAATGAGTGATGTCTTCCATAGGCTCGGGCATTTGAACACTTGGTCTCCAGTTGGTGTTGCTTTGTGGAGAAAATGGATACGGAGAGGTACAGCCTTGGAGGAAGTATGTCACTGGCAGGGCCTCTCTTAAAGCCTCACCCTGCTTCCTGTTCACCAAGCTGTGCTGTCTCAGCTGCCCACATCTGCTGGCATGACGGCCGGTTGTTGCCATGCCTCCGCCCAGTCATGGTGGACGGTTATTCTCTGGAGCATAAGCCAAAGAAAACTCTCTCTTAAGTTTCTCTGGTCACAGTGTTTTATCTTAGTACCAGAATAACTAACGCAAAGTAACCAACACTCCTGAGTCAGGGGCTGTGGGACGCTGGGATTAGCTGAAGATAGAGTCAGAAAATCAGGGGTCTACTCATCGAGAGCCGGGGAGCCCAGGAGGGTGGGCAGCATGGCCCAAGCTAACCTAGCAGCATCCTCTTGGTTGTAGGGCAGAACAGCATTCAGGACAAGGAAAAAGTCAGGGAGACCTGCTAGATACCCATTACCACGAGCCATGGAGACCTCTTCAAGCCCTCCCTGTGGTAGCCCCCCAGTCTCTGCCTGCCTCCTGGTCTTGGTCCTCTGGAATGACTGATTCAGACACTGAGGGTTTGAAGGGAGGCTTGAGGTCCAGGGTGGTGTGGGACCAGGCTTTAGTGCAGAGGTGGCATGAGGGGCTGGGCTTAAGATGTGTGGGATAGAAGTCAGGCAGGTCCATACTGAAAGGACCAGAGAACATCTGAGTGACAATTTGGTCCTGTTTGGGATGACAGACAGGGCCTATTTCGGGGTCTGCCAGTGCCTCTGTCTCTGGCTGGCTTCACCGTCAGCAGCCAGCACATTCCATGACTGGTGATTGGCTTGCGGTCTGGCCTGGCTCTCTCGATGGTTTCTTTTGCTCTTTAAAAACCAGGATTGGAGTTCTCTTTAAGTTTAGGGCATGAATCACTGCTTGTGGCCTGGAAGGGGGGTAGAGGAACACAGCCTCTGTGATGTTGGGTGCTAGAACTTACTCGGTCTGTGAGTCCCTACAGGCAGCCGTGGGACGGTTCCCAATGCAAACACTGGTCCTATCAGCTTCTGAGCTTCTAGCTGAGCTGGCCCTGAGTGCCTCTCCATCCACTTTACAAGGCCCCCCAAATCCAGAGATAACCATAATCAGAAGGATTCCATACTTGGATTCACAGCCTATTTCTTGAAATTTTCAATAGCTTCAAAACAAAAAAAGCCTTGAGTTTGATTTTGCATGGACTACTACAGTTTATATAAAGTAAGTCCTGAATGTATGGTAATTGGGGTGATCCGACTGATGTAGCTTTGTCTACATACTATTTATGGCTTTCATCATTTCCACCAATTACTATGAGGGGCTGTGATTTCCAGGAAAAGAACAATTCCAGAAGGAGGTGAGGAAATAAGATAGTTTTGTGGTTCCTTTCCTAGAAAGAAAAAAAGTGAGGGTCCTAAGAGTGCACCAGACAGAGAAGAGGGTGGTGAAGATGGAGAGAGGTCTACAGAGAGCCCCCAGTGGTCTACAGAGAATCCTCAAGTGATCTACAGAGAACCCCTAGTGGTCTACAGAGAACCCCCCACCAGTCTACAGAGAATCATCAATAGTCTACCCAGAACCCCCAGTGGTCTACAGAGAACCATTTGAATGACCTTATACTACCTACCTGCCACAGATTTAGAAAACCTACCAAGCCTCATTCCTTGTAATTCTTTGTTCAGTTCCCTCTGGTGGGTGTAGCTAATTAGGTTCTAAATCTAACCCCAGGCCAAGAGACCTGGTCCAGTCCCCATGTGATCCTGGAAAAATCATGGGACCCACTCAACCATGCACCTCAGTTCCCCATCCATCTGAGACACAGCACACCTGGAGTGCTCTTTTTAGACTGTTGGGTGTGGCACTATCAGGAGTCCTGGAAGTTCTGCTTAGTTGGGTGATGCTGGGGGAAGAGAGCTAGCTATTACTCTGTTTGGCATCCTGGGGTGTATTGCCATGGAAACTCACCTACCTTGTTCTACATGCCACAGAGAAAAAACAACAAACAAACAAACAAACAAACAAACCTTCAGCCTATTTTTGAGCAGCAGCATCACCTAAGCCCCAGACAGGGTTTTTCCTCCTTGTAGCATCGGGTTCTCCATCAGAGGCCTGTCAGCCTAGGAGACTGAGGGGCTGGACCGTACCAGAGCCCCTGCTTCACCTGAGGCCTGCCACCAGCCCTTAGTTCCTCTGGTTCAAGAAACCACTCAGTTAAAATGTAAATGCCTTCCGGTAGGTAGGACACATCAAATTGTCCTCACTCACCGATTAGCTTATTAGGCCTGAAAACTCTGAGCAGGCTTTGACTGGGGCGGGGTAGGGAGGGAGATAGTGGGTTGTGGGACCACCTGGGCACTCAGTGTTGTGGGAACTTGGAGGCAGGCAGGAGATAGAACCCCGGGAGAGGCCGGCTCTTATAAATCACCACCTGGGGACCAAGGCTCAGTTTTTAAGAGAACATCCTGCATGAATTAAGAGTGGAAGCTGTGGAGGATGGGGGGAAATCTAGCTCAGTGCTTGCTTAGGATGCATGAGGTCCTGAGTTCAATACTATCCCCATACTGGAGGGGAAAAAAAAGAGAGGCAAAAAAAAGTTGGGCATCGTGGAGAAGAAAGAGTTCCTCTCATTCCCAGGTCAATGAGGGACAGTCTCAGGTAGTTAGGGTCAGTCCCAGGTCAGTGAGTGACAGTCTCAGAATAGTGAATAGTACTGGATAGTGCCAGGAACAACACCTGAAGCCTTTCTAAGGCCTACATACTCATCTACACACACACACACACACACACACACACACACAAACACACACACACACACATCCACATCCACCCAAACACACACACAAGCACCCATACACCCAAACACACACACACACACACATACACCCAAACACATACACACACAAACACCCACACACCCAAACACACACACACAAGCACCCACACACACACACACACACACACACACACACAAACACACACACTCCCAAACACACACACACACTCTCCCACACACACACACAAACACACAACCACACCCAAACACACACACACACCCACACACCCAAACACACACACACACGCACCCACACACCCACACACACACACACACCCACACACCCAAACACACCACAAACACACACACACACAAGCACCCACACACCCAAACACACACACACAAGCACCCACACACACCCAAGCACCCACACACACAACACCCAAACACACACACGCACACACACACACACACACACACACACACACTTGAGCACCATACACAAATTGTCCCTCCTTTACTCTTTAGTCCCTAGAACTATGAACGATGTCATTTTAAGTTCCACTCACTATTCTTTTGGGGCAGGATGGGGGAATCTAGTTCTTCTTCCAGGAAGACTTCCTTACTTGTCTACTGCACACTGAGTCTCTCCTGTCTGAACACACACAGGCCTTAGTTCCTCTGCTCCCTACACTCCCTCACGCCTCAGTTCTTGCTCTACCCTGAGCCACAGCCATGAGCCCAGGTGGCAGGGGCACATGAGCCCTACCTTCTTGCAAGCAGATGCCCATCTAGCATTGACAGATATGTTTAATGAGTCCCATGTTCCAAAACCCAAACTGAGCAGCCATAACGCAGAAGTGGTTTTCTCCACATAAAGGGAGCCATTCTTTAACACCCCATCCCTCAGAGCTCCACCCACTTCAGTTGCACCAACATTAGCAACCACTGATGGAACCCCACTGTGCACCAAGCCTCAACTTCCACAACTCGGAATTCTGCCTCCACTGTCCTCATGAGAAAAGCTTTTAGAGAGCCCACAAGGTCTTGCTCTTAGCTTCGGGGTGCTTGGACTGTTGTTTTCTGGGGACACCTGCCTAGGGTGTCCCCAGGAGTTTTTATCTCCTTCCTGTGGATGGATTTCTAGTGACTGCAGACAGTTCCTCCCTGAAGTGGACCTCTAGTGGGTTTCTTTCCCTGGAGCTTTCTAAAAGCTTCTGGTCTGGCGGTAACCCTTTCCCCGCCCCTCCCCCAACCCAAATTCAAGTAGGAAAGTTTGCTTTCCAACTGTCTCTCTGGGATCAGAATGAAACCCAGCTAGTTTCAAGAGGCCTTTCATTTGCAGGCGATTCCAGAAGCAGCAAAGGACAGAAAGATGTACTTTTGTCCCCTCATGGGGACAACCGGCCACAGCTTGGAGAGAGCCACTCAACTGGGTAGGGGTGAGTTTCCACTTGTACTACCCTAGGGCACCTGTCCAGCTGTCACTGCCTCTCTCCTCTCCTATTGGTCTCAGCTAGAGCCAGAGCCACTCAGAAAGAGCGGCAAGGTTGGCAGTCAGTACCCAGCCAGCTTGTTCCTTAGGCTCTATCTAGCTCTGGCTTCTGGCTCTGGCTGGAGCCTTCTGCCACGCTGTGAAGGGGCCAGGAAAACTTTCACTAGCCGTCCGTCCGCAGCACAATGCTGTTGGCTGAAGCTGGGTTGGGCACCGGCAGTGTGGAGGCCTGAACTGGGGTACCCCAGGCTGAGAACCCAAAGACTTGTCTCTCTTTCCTTCCCTCGGGTGCCGCGGTTCCCGCTGCGCCCCCACACCTGGAGTACATTAAGTAGTGGCGCTGGTTTCAGTGACGGCGGCTTCCCCCGAATTACTGAATAATTGCATAATTCCGATCGCGAGCTGCGGACTGTTCTGTCCCTACACTAGTGTTAACTGTTCTGTCCCTACACTAGTGTTAAGCATCTTTCCCACCGGCCCTGGGCTGAGGGATTGTGCCTGCTATCTCTGGTAGGGCTGAAAAGGGCTTACCAATGCCTAGAAGCCAAACTGGAGGGATTTGTGGTCTCTTAGGACTCCGGGGTTTCTTAGGACTCCGGGGTCTCTTAGGACTCCCGGGTCTCCAGTGTCGCCACAACCTGGCTTTCCAGGCTTTAGGATGCTCCGCCTCGGGGGGCGGGGGGCGGGTTGCGGGCAGTCGGGTCACCGTCATTCGGCACGGTCTGTCTTCTTCCCCAGTCTTGGTCCCTCGTCAATGGAGGGATGCCTGGATGACAGAGTGCACACTCGGGAACTTGTCCCCAGAGCTGCATGGGGGATAGGGGGGTATCAGAAATGCTCACTGGCCTCGGCAACCCGAGTCCCGTCTTCTCTTTCCAAACACATCAAAGTCTAGAAAGAGGTTCCTAGGCACACCTCCCTCTGCTATCTTGGCGGGACTTTTTTTTTTAACAGTAGCCCTTCCCCGCAGACCTGTGTCCCCAAGTGCTGCCAAAGGAGGCGCGTCGCATCTCTCTCAACTGGTGCTAAGGTCCTGGATGACTAGGAAGGGGCTCCGCGAAGGAAAGAGAGGCTAGGGAGACACGTACCTGGCCAGAGGCTGAGGGTCCAGGCCACCAGGAAGCCCCTGGGCAAGTCCATGGCCCGCTGTGAGGCAGAGGGTGTCGCGATGGTCGCGGGGCTGAGAGCCAGAGCGACAGCCTCGGTTCGAGCGCAGCGTCCTGAGCCAGCACTGTTCCGAGCTCCAGCTCCCTGACAGCGGCGCAGAGGAAGTGGGAGGGCTCCGGCGGCGGGGAGGGGCGCGGACACCACGGCAGCCCTGGCTCCAGGCCAGACTCGGCCCCTCTGCCACCTGAGCCGGCAGCAAGCTGCTGCCCCGATGCCCTCAGATATTGCCCTCCCCCAACTCCCAGCCCCATCTAACTTCAGGGTCATACTAGAGGATGGCTTCTGGGAACCAGCCACCTTGCCAGCTTGGTACCTGCCTCTCCTCCATTCCCAACCAAATTAGGGTCTGCTCAGGAAAAGTGAGCTATGGTGTCGGTTTTCCAGGGGGAAAGAGCTGAATAAATACCGTAGGCGAACCTAAGATGACCCAGGGCCACTCTGTGACAGGTCTTCTTCGGACAAGGTGGATGGATTTCCCCCTCCCTTAACAACATTCCTTTGTCTCCCCGTTTCCTGGGCCTTAAAATGTCAAGAGCACAGCGTTTCTTGGAACCCTGGGCAGAATACCTCCAATTTCCACCATCTCAATCTCCACATCTGAGCAGGGACTACACTTGACGCTTCTCTTTGGAACCCAGACTCTACTCCCCGGCCATTGTACCCATGGACAGTTAACATCAATGCACATTTATTGCCTGAGCTTTTCATCAGGTTTTGGGCCACAACCTGTGGGTGTGGTGGCTGGCCTTCCCAGCAAGGGAGGAGCAGAAGGCGGCAAGGTAGCCGGTGTGGGGGATACGAAGAGTACGGAACATACTTTTTCAGGACCTTCTCAAGGCTACCGCGCAGATGTGCAGACACGTGCAAGCTGGTCTCTCCCTGCTCTTGTCTTTACTGATTTACACACACACACACACACACACACACACACACACACACACACACACACACCCCACACCCTAACAACATCAACTGGTGTATTTGTTTGACCTCTCTCTCTCTCTCTCTCTCTCTCTCTCTCTCTCTCTCTCTCTCTCTCTCTCTCAAATCTCCTTGATTTGTAAGGGCACTTAACTCCTTGCCTTCAGGAGCAGAAGAGGTTTTTTTTTTAGTGTTTGCATAAATAGATGGATGAATAGAAAGGATGCATAGGAGCCCTGAGGGAAAGTATCAGGGAGAGATGGGAAGGGCGTCTCAGAATAGTTGGCTTTCAGGGAGGATCCTTGAAGGATGCGCTGGGTGTTGAAAAGGTCTACCATTCACAAGGGCTGAGGAAGCTGTTTTTATCCTGGGGGAGTGGGGAGAGGTAGAATGAGAGGAAGGGAGGGAGGGAGAGAGGGGCAGGGGGAGGGAGAACTTCAGCACTCAGGAGGGCAGGTCCTGCTCTTCAGCTGGCCAGCACAGTAGAGCTCACCCTGGTGGGTGGGCCCCGAGGACAAAAGCATGTGAGAGCTGGCCCCACCACTTGTCTGCCCGCGTGGTGGTGACGTGGTGACATGGTGACGTGGGTGAGGGAGAGATGCCCTCCTCACATACAGCAGGCAGGAGAGTTGGTCCTGTCCCTCACCTACAGCAGCATTCCAGAGAGCAGGCCCTGCACTTTGCCTGGGAAGCATAGTAGATCTGGCCCTGGATGTGGGGGGCTGTGGGTGAACTGGCACCAAGGGTATGAGTGTGGGAGAGCCCTTGCCACATAGCAGGCAGGAGTGCTGTCCCCGCCCTTCATCTTCTGGAGTACTCTGGAAAGTAAGCCCCGCATCTTCCCTGGACAGGCTCTGGTTGTCGGGGTTTGTGGGTGAGCAGCCCTGAGAGTGTGAGAGGAGAGAGCAGGCCTTGTACCTCACCTGGGCAGCACAGTAGAGCTGGCCCTGATGGCATGGGGATGAACGAGCCAGCCTTAACGCAGGAGAGTGGGAGAGCGGCCCCTGCTCCTTACTGGTTGTGGCACTGGATGGTGTGGGAGGTCTGGCAGGCTGACCAGCTCACACACCTCTCAGGTCCAGCTCCAGGGCTTTGAGTTGGTCCACCCCAACATCTACCCCAATAATGAACTGCTGGAGGGTGAGAAGGGTCCAGTCCTACAGATCCAAAACGACAAGATCTTGATGACACAGGGCAACAACAGGATACCTGAGAGGAGTCCCAGTGAGGATCCAGTATTGATGGTGTAGTAGAAGCCAGAGGACTCATACTTGACCCATTGCAATGAACATTTGCAAGCAAAAAAGAAAAAAAAAAGAAAAAAAAAAGACAAAGGGGTATACTGTGGGACATACTGCGACACACTACAGTTTCCACACCACGAAGTTTTTTTCTCTTGTTGGGGAGGGTGGAGGGCAGGTACAGGGGAGGGGAAGATGAGTGAGATTGGGATACACGATGTGCAGTTCAAAAAGAACCAATAAAAAGGTTTAAAAATTATGTGCATATACATGTGTCTCTATGTGGATCCGTGCATATGGATGCAGGTGCCCACGGAGGCCAGAGGCAGAGGCGTTGGAGCCCCTTGGTTACAGGTAGGTGTGAACCCCCTGACCTGGATGCTGGGAACTGAACCCGTGTCTTCTGGGAGAGCAGCATGCACTCTTAGCTCCTTAACCCTCTTTTCAGCCCCTCTCCACTAAATTTTTTGAGCTAGGATTTCTCTGAACCCAGAACTTACCAACTAGGCTAGACTGGGTGGGTAGCCAGCTCCCAGGATCCTCCTGTCTCTACCTTCCAGGCGCTGAGGTTATCGATGTGCTTCGACATGCCCTGACATGCCCAGCTCTTCAGTTGTTACCGGGGTCTGAACCAGGTCCTCATGCTTATGCGGCACACACTTTACAGACTGAGCCATCGCAGCCAAATTATTCACATCACACAAGGCATGTGAGAGATTCCTGATGCGGATTCCAAGGCCACGAGGAACTCAGAATTGAATGAACAGCCTCATGGGAGCTGGGCTTTGGTGTGACCGATAGCGCCACTGCTCCTACTAACTCTTTAAAAGGGCAACACTTGTACATAGAGTGCAGCCATATTCGAGTAGTCACAGGGTTGTCTCACCACGACCACTAACTTCATAATGCTGTCATCATCCTCCAAAGAGTCCCTGCACCCATGAGCCTCTGCTTACCTCACCCTGGCCCCGGGCAACCACTAACCTTTCAGACTCTGGGTCTGCATGTTCTAGACATTTCACGTAAATGGAATCATCCAGAACACGGCCTCTGTGTCTGGCTTCTCCCATTCTGTAATGTCTCCAACTTTCATGCAGGACACAGCGGCGTCTACATTTTGTTTCTTTTTGTCATTCCATTGGATGGCGGTACCCCAGTGTTTATACATTCCGCAGGTGATGCTCTCTGGGTGTTTCCGCTCTGGGTTCTGGTGAGCGAGTAATGCCGCTACAGACATCTGGACACGCGTTTCCCTCTGAACATATGTCTTCACTTCTCTGGGTAATATGCAGTGACACATACTGTGCCAGGAGTAGGTGGTCCCACCAAGTCTGGCCACGTAGTAGACCATGCAGTCTGGGTTTGCTTAAGGATATTTTGTGAGACCGATACAGGAGCGAGCAGGCCCAGCAATTCACTTCTGTCAGTTGGTAAGGGATGCATGGCTGCACTTGGGAACAGCACTGCTGAGTCATAGAGTAACTTTATATTTGATCGCTCGAGGAACTCCCAAACTGTTTCCACAGTCTCTGTACCATTTTGTGTCCCTACCAGCCACACGCAATGGCTGTATGTAGTGTTTTTCTCTTTTGAAACCCGCCTCACAACAATGACCTCATTTCACCCTCCCAATATCCCTGCGAGGGGCTGGTGCATTTTTTGTAGATAAAGATATTAAATAGGCGAAGATTATTCTAGTTGCAAGGTATTGAAACTCAATACCCACTGGAAGAAGCAAAAAAAGCAATGTAAAACTCCTCATGTAAGGAACTGTAACACTGGGCTAGCTGCAGGCTCTGGGCTAGCTGCTGGCACTGGGCTAGCTGCAAGCACTGGGCTAGCTGTAGGCTCTGTAGGCTCTGGGCTAGCTGCTGGCACTGGGCTAGCTGCTGGCACTGGGCTAGCTGTAGGCTCTGTAGGCTCTGGGCTAGCTGCTGGCACTGGGCTAGCTGTAGGCTCTGGCTCTGGCACTGGGCTAGCTGTAGGCTCTGGGCTAGCTGTAGGCTCTGGGTTAGCTGCTGGCATTGGGCTAGCTGCTGGCACTGGGTTAGCTGCTGGCACTGGGCTAGCTGCTGGATCAAGAGTCTCAAACAAATGTCCCTCCTTTCCTCTCTGTCTTAGTTGTCTGGTTTCCTTTCCTATCTAGCAAAGGGTTCTCTGCCTTTTTGGGAAGACAGCAGTCAGGTTTCCCAACCTTTGTCTTCACTGATTCTAAAGGGGCAGAAGCAATCTCCTCTAGAACCAGCAGAGAAGCCCAGGATTTGGGCTCACACCCTCCACTGCACAAAATCATAGTGTCTGGAGGACATGATATTATAGCCATCCCAGTCTGGGACACACACCCATCCCTGGGGCCTTGGGAGGAGATGCACAATGATGGTAGTTCTACCAAGGCTTCGTATTATAGAACAGACGCTCTCTATGGAACCAGGGAAAGGAGAGGGGCGGGAGGGTAAGGCCTGCTGGACACACAGCCCGTAATTGCCAAAGCCACTGCAAAGACCTATGCTCCAAGGAGCAGCAGCAGCAACAGCAGAAAAGTTCCTCCAGTCCCCACGGCACCTACAAGCAGAGCTGTAATGGGAACCTAGTGATTCTGTCAACATATTTAGAACTTACAACATCCCTCCTAAAAGGAGGAGGTAGGCATTCCACGCCGGGACTGCAGGATCCTGGGCAGCCTGAAGGAAGGCCCCACTGGTGGCTTCTCTAAGAGTAAGCTTGTGGTGGGTGGGCACCGATGGTGAGGCCTGACTTCTCTGGGACTGTTAAGTTCTTCCAGGGAAGCACTTGGGGTAGCCTGGTCTGCCTTTGCTTTGGCAAGGCGTCTCTTTTACTCTTACTCTGTCTTTTCGCCTCTGAGACTATGACTGTCCTGGTTTGCTTTGGACTGAGGGATTTCCCAGGTTGCTGGATGTTCAGAGTCAAAATTGGGAAGATGGTGGGGCATGGTCGTGCAAACCTGTGTCCTTGATGCTGGAGAGTCAGAGGCAAGAGAGAGGTAAATTTGAAGTCAGCCTGAACTGTACAGTGACACTCTGTTATACAACACACACACACACACACACACACACACACACTCACACACTAATGCATACTCACATACACAAATACACACATACTACCACACAATCACACACTCACACACGCACATACACACACTAACACACACACACACGCGCTCATACACACTCACACACAGTCACACCCACATACTCACACACGTACACACACTCACACACACATACACACACTCACACACAGGCTCATACACACACACACGCTCATACACACACACATACACATACACTCTCACACACACATACACACACACATACATACACTCACACACACACACACTCACACACACACACACTCACACACCCTGCTGCCCATCTCTTTCTTGAATGATCTACTTCACTCTTCCCAGCCTTCCTCTGACTCTTCTCCAAGCCTAGTTCCAAACTCTCCTGATTACTTTTCTCCAGCCCCTCTCCTCTGATCTGCCCCAACCCCAGTGCAGCCAGTTTCCATATAGGCTGGGAGAGTCCTTGGAGGCACTCCTGGCTTCCAGGCCCCTCTCTGCAGCCGGGTCACCTCCGGCAGAGATGGCTTCATGTTCCTCTGTCATCAGTTGGTTTGTGTTTAGGATAGGCAAACTCTGTTTTGTTTTGTTTTTTAAATAAACTTGAGCAATCTTCCTGGGAAGATTCACCTTAGTAAAAAACCAACAAAAACAAAACGAAATGATAAACTCCGAAGCCTATAAATTCCAAAGCCCTCCACCCCCATCAAAAGAGAAAAAGTCACCATACTGCATTCCTTAGCTGCAGTTTAGTGACATGCCACTCCTCCGGGGTAAGATTTGTGCAGTGGGAGGTGACTACGTTTCTTATGCACAGATAGTCCTAGAGGGTCCCCCTGTTTCCTGTTTCTCAAGCCAGGTCTCATTACCAACAGTAAAGTGAACAAGGCTACCTCTCGGGCGTACCACTCTGCACAATCCTGTCCCCTGAGGCCTGGCTGTATCCCCACAGTTGAGGGCAGTGAGCAAGCCCTGAACACGCTCTCTACTGCACAGGGAGTTATTCTGAGATCTCTGCTTCTCAAGCCACAAATATGCTCAGCATTTGCAGGAAAGATATCAAAGGAAAGAAATATGTCCCAAGCACAAACAAGACACGCAGAGCAGAGGAGCCTCCCTTCAGAGGAAAAGGGAGGCGAAGGGTATGGAGAATATAGATGGCTCGGAACCCCATCAGGTGCTATCAACATCCTGACTGAGAGGTCACCCCCGCCCCCTCTGTTTTTATGAATGTTTAAAATTCATTCTTTCTTTGTTCTATCTTGCTCATGGCCACCTCAAGTCTCCTTTCCATTCACCTCAGGTCCTCCCCACCCCCACCATACTTTCCCTCTCATCCTCTTGTCCTTTTATCTTCTTAACACTCACTGCATCCTATCCGTTGGAGCCTGGACACCTATCAGTGGTCTACTCCAAAGAAAAATGACTCTTCCTTTCTTCAGAAAACATCAGTCTTCAGTATCTCTCCAGCTAGGCATGGGGTCTCAGGACCCCCAGCAGCATCCCCCATCCTCCACTGGCATCACCCATTCCAGGCTGGAATGCTGGCTGGCTTGATTTTTTTTGTTTTTGTTTTTTGGCTAAGACAGGGTTTCTCTGTCCTAGAACTCACTCTGTAGACCAGGCTGGCTTTGAACTCAGAGATCTGCCTGCCTCTGCCTTAACAGTGCCAGGATCAGAGGTGTGGGCCACCACATCCGACTTGACCGGCTTGATCGGGTTGTGTAGGTAACCATCGCTGCTTTGAGTCCGTGAGTGCAATAGCCATGTCCCGCTGTGTCTGGAAGCATCTCACAGCTGTCCTCCTCAGCTCCTGGTTCTTGCGTTCTTTCTGCCTCCTTTTCTCTAGTGTTCCACAGCCCTGGAAGAGGGTTGGTATAGACATCCTGTTAGGGCAGTGCACAGATGAGACTTATGATGTCAAAACCTCTGACACCAGAGCTGGTGGGGAAAAACCACAGCCAGGCATCACAGTAGTGCAGGCCTGACTGTCATCTTAGCACTTGGGACTCAAGGCAGTAGGATTAGACTTCATTCTTGCCTACTTAGGGATTTTGAGGCCAGCCTGGGCTACATGAAACCCTGTCTAAAAAATAAACAAGTGAGAAGAATCATCTCAGAAAAGCCACCGTGGCAACAGAAACGCTGTGTGGAGTTAGCCTCAGCAGATCGCTCACCGTGGGCTCAATGCTGTTCATACCCCACGTTCATTTTCTTAGAGGGGCTCATCAAAACTCCCACACTGCAGGTGACTGACTGAGCTGTCAGGAAGTAGCCGTGGAAGTTAGGGTCTGTCTGAGCGTGTAAAGATAAAGACAGACTTAGTGAGGACACTTGGGAAGCAGTCACAACATTAACATGATCTGGGCGGAGAATAGCCTCGGTGCACAGGGTTCAGGGCCCCTGCACATCGTGGCTAGCAACCAGCAGCAGAGGAGCCTTCCTCTAATGCATTCACGGAGCACCATGCTGAGACGCAGCAGCAAACCAGATGTGGTTCCCCCCAACCCCCGCTCCCCTCAAAGCTCCAAAATAGGAAAAGAGACAAATGTGGACAGTAAAGGCCAAAACGACAGCAGCCACTGACTGACTGCTTGTTGGTCTAGGTGCTTTCTCATCTCAGACCCCTTGTCATCTACATCTGGAACGTGGAGCAGCCTTCTGCTTGAGACCAAATTAGTCAGGGCACAGAACATGAAAAGAGCACACCCGGGATTTGAACCTAGTCTTGTCTGACTACATTCCGAGCTCCCAAGTTCTAAGCTTTGTCGCTTTTCTGACTCAGCCTGGGTAAGGGGACTGTGGTAGGGAGAGCAGGGGCGTGCAGAGAGGTCGGGAGGTTGGTCACAGCTGAGTGGGCCTTGCAGTAGGAGCTCTTCCAGGGAAGAATGGGAATTCTAAGCAGGGGAAATTGCAAACACTAGAGTTTGCAAACCCACAAAGGCTCAGTGTGCTGGGGTGGGGAGGGGGAGGGTCTGGCGATGCGGCTCAGTTGGTAGAGTGATTGCCTCGCATACACCAGGCCCTGGGATCCAGTGTGTGGAGTGTGAAGAAGACCTGTAATCCCAGTACTTGGGAGGTGGTGGAGACAGGAGGATCGGGAGTCAAGAATACCAACTATATGTAAAGGAAGAGACCAGTCTGAGCTATTTGGGACCCTGTCTCAAAAACAAACACTAACTGACCACACAGGATAAAAGTTAGAGGTGGCAGATGTGTGCAGACTTGCCAGGGTTGGGGAAACATGTCTTGTATCCTGAGGAGCCCCTTATGAACAACTACTTTGGTCTGAGGCTGTTCTTTAGCCTGTGTTAGCAGGGGAGGACTATTCAGATCTACCTCACCTGTGGGTTTTAGGAGGCATGATCAGAACACACACACACACACACACACACACACACACACACACACAGATACAAACACCACCCAGACAGACACATACACATCTCCAACACGCTAACACACACAAGCAGAAACAGAGACAACCACAGACACAACACACACACACACACACACACACACACACACACACACACACACATGTGCACAGATACACACACACCACACACAGATACAAACACCACCCAGACAGACACATACACATCTCACAGAAACAACAGACACAGACACAGACACAGAGACACAGCACAGACACACACACACACACACACACACACACACACACACACACACACACACACACACACACACCAGGAATAACACTATTTATGCCCAGCACAGTCCAAACCCACATCACAGCTGAGAGCTCACTCCGAAAGGAGCCTTGTGGGCATGCTCAGAGTAGATTTGTGTTATTCTTCAGGGCGGCACTGAGCCTTGTGATTCTTTCTCCCGCTTTCAAGTGCCACGTTGTGGGGGAGGATATGAGTCATGGCATGGCAACCATGTCTAAAGTGCCAGGGACAGAGCCCCCACAGGACACTCTGGCTACCAAAAAGGTCACAGTCAAAACCTTTACATTCCCACTTTAAAAAAACAAATTCTAAGGAGGCAAATCTCGGAGTTTTGAGGGAGGGTTGATACATAGTTAAATACAGAGATATCACTTCAGGTCAAGTTACGGGGGTCTGTCAGTGCTGTAGTGACAGACTGTGGTCTTCATTTCCTAGGTAGTGAAAGGGATAAGGGACTGGAGAGACGGCTCAGCAGTTAAGAACCATATTGCTTTTGCAATATGCAATATGGGAACCAATGGTTTGGTTCCCAGCACCCATGTCAAGACACTCATGGCCTATAACTCCAGATCCAAGAGATCTGATGCCTTCTCTGGCCTCTGAAGACACTGGCACTCATGGGTACACACAATTCTAAAAATATAATATTTTAAAAGGCTTTAAAAAGTGAGGGGGACTGGGTAGCTCAGTTGATAGAGCACAGGACTCTCAAAAAGTGAGCAGGGAGAAGGGGGGGGTCTATGTGCCCTCAACTACTCAGGAGGAGATTTGCTGCTAATGGACCATCTTAGATACCACATCGCTTCTGGGATGCTGAGTGCTCCGTAACATTGCTCAGACTTCTGTCAAGAGGGCACCTTCCTCCTACCTGGGTTCTGCAAGTATATATCCTCTGCTTTCTGTGAGACCCTGCACCCCAATCTTCTGCATGCAGATCTAAGGCCTGCCTACAGGGTTCTGAGAAACAAGACTTACTCCTGTTTTCCTTGCTTGGTTTTCTACCTCACTCTCAAAGCATGGGAGGCACACCCAAGCACACCCCAGGCTGTGAATAGCAGGACTGATGCTCACTGGTCATGGACCAGAGGACTCCATTCTCCCCTGTAAGGGACCCCATTCCCTCTCAGCACTCTGTTCTCTTGGCATTCTCCACTCCTGTGAGTGCTGGATTCTATGACCTTTATCTACAACTTAGAGCTCTGTCCGCAGGCTGTGAATGCTGGGTAATTAATGGGAGTCAGTAACTGAGGGGACCTACAGGAGGTAAGGCCCAGACTCAAACTCCAGAGAGATAACTCTAGGGAGTGATTTACAGAGTCTTCCAGGGGAGACAGTATGATGTTGCCCCACAGTCCAGCAGTGCCATCCTCAGTATGGCCATATCCTGGGTTGCCTTTCTTCCTTATCCTGACATTACCTTGCCTTTCCCAGAGAAAACTACTTACACCCAGCTCGTAACTTGAATAATAACTCAGTCTAAGGCCCATGGTTTATAGAGGTATGGTTTATGAGGCAGCTTATCTCAGGTTTCACAGACAGCAAGTGGCAGAGGCAGGATTTGAACCCAGGGATGAATGCAGCATTGATGGTCTCTCCCATCCACTCCTATAGCACTGCTTTTAGACCCACTCACATCTGGGCAAATGCCTAGAATGTTGAGGAATTTTGGACATCCTGACCTTTGAGGGTCCATCTCTGGTTCCTGAAGAACACACACACACACACACACACACACACACACACACACACACACACACACACACACACACACCAGAGAAATCTAAAACTATTATCAACTACTTACTTACTCACAATGGGAATATACTTGTTAAATCTTTTTTCTTCCCCAAGATCCCAGAGCAGAGTGGATACCTTAATAGGGGATTTGGAGGTATTATGATGCAGGAACCCCTGGCCAGGAGGAGAAGCAGACCCGTGCAGGGACAACTGAAAAAATGCCACAAAAATCAACAGGTTCTATCTGTTTGTTTGGCTGAGAGCCAGCCTGGACCTCTTTGTGGATGCTGTCGACCTGGGAGGATGTTAAAGAGCTTCATAGTTCATCTTGAAAGATGAGACCCAAGGCAAACATAGACACAAACCACGAAAAAACGTTCGTGACTGCAGGACTAGTAACAACAGCTACTCTCTGATCTCTGCCGCCAGACGGACTTCCTGGCCAGCATCACTAAACAGAGCATCCAGAAAAAAAAGGACTTTTTCTCTACTATCTATATTTTTGCCACTGAACTGAGGCGCTTGCCACTGAGGAACAAGTGCCTGCCAGGCTGGGGCAGCCACCCACAGGAGCCTACATAAAGCTAGCTGGTTCCCCACTTGCTTCTGCAAGGGTGGCGACCCACTGTCTTGCAAAGGTCAATCCAGATTGCCCCAGCTGCTGCTGCTCATCTCAAGTATGCACCAGAAGTAAACATTCCAGGAGCAATCTGCAGCTGGGACCAGAGGCCAAGCAGTGGTGGCTGGAGGGATTGGTGAGCAGGACGTTGCAGTTGCCGTCTGAGGAACAGATGCTTCTGTGAATATTCTTTGTCTCTTTTGGGTGTTAGTGAGAAAAAGATGGGCACCAGTGTTGGGTCAAAGGCCCCTGGAGAACATCTCCTTCAGGAAAGGTCAAGTCCTAAGCATGGCATGGAAGACCACTGCAAGGGAAATGGAGAAGTTGCCTCTGGTCTCGACAAAGCCATGACACAGACTCAGCCAGTGACTGGTGCTTCTGCAGTTCTCTAGGGTGGTATGAGCAGGGAATCTATCGATTTCAACTTCACGGTATCTAGAAGAACCTCTGGGCGTGTCCATGAGGGGTTCCTTGATGGGGTGAACTGAGTGGGA
This sequence comes from Rattus rattus, assembly GCF_011064425.1. NCBI lineage: Eukaryota > Metazoa > Chordata > Mammalia > Rodentia > Muridae > Rattus > Rattus rattus. The sequence goes on from NC_046161.1 coordinate 57,018,139, forward strand.
GACCCGCCTAAAATGTTGGTGCTGTGGGGGGAGAAAGCATTAACTTTAGCTCACAATTCCAGGTTGTAGTCCATCATAACAGGAAGCCGGGGTGGTAGGAACTCAAAAACAACTGGTCACGGGGCTGGGGATTTAGCTCAGTGGTAGAGCACTTACCTAGGAAGCGCAAGGCCCTGGGTTCGGTCCCCAGCTCCGAAAAAAAAAGAACCAAAAAAAAAAACAAAAAAAAAACCAAAAAACAACTGGTCACAACTCATCCGAAACCAGGAGTAGGGAGAAATGATTGCACACTTACCTCACTCTTCAGCTCACTTTACACACTATTATATAGTGCGGCATCCAAATCTAGGGAATGGTGCTGCTCACAGTGGGCTGGATCCTCCTACATCATTTAATATAACGCAGAAATCTTCCATAGACTTACCGACAGACTAACCTGAGCCACCCAGTCCTTCCTCAACTGTGTCAAGTTGACAAGTAAAATAACCATCGCTAATGAGATCCTGGGCTTTGTAAAAATAAATAAATAAATAAATAAATAAATAAATAAATAAATAAATATAAATAAATAAATAGCAAGCCAAGCAGCAGCCGCATCCCTCTCTGCTTTCTGACTATGGGTAGTCAGCTGCCTCACACTCCTGCCTTGCTGGACAGTACCCTCAAACTGTGAGCCAAGAACAAACCCTTTCTTCCTTAAGTTGCTTTTTACCATGTGTTTTGAACCTGTAAATTGTAAAGTAGCTAATGCAGGGTCTCAAAGAGCATGGGCTCTGGGTTGTGGGGCTGTCAGGGAGACGCCCATCAACAGCTAGAGGACTTCACACTTACAACTCACGTACCACCATTTATAAGTCAGGATGTCTCAGCCCTCTGCACAGTGTTTGCCAGGTGTCACACAGAGTGCCACACTAAGTATTTGACACATTTTGATTTACCGATAGCAACAAAATTATAATGCTGCTTCCCGTAATATTTTTCAAATTATTAATCATATTTTTGTTATTAATAAATCGCAGCTTTGTTAAAGCTGGCATTGTCTTCCACTCCCCTTTTTTTAGAGGAGAAACTAAGGCACAAGAGATTGTCGGGGACTCTCAGCAGTGCTGGGTGGAGCCTGGAGATGGCCTCAGGCAAACTGGCTGTGTTAACTCTTGACCCCTCTGCTCCTGCCTCTGAAGCTGCTGTGAACAAGGGCTTGGCTTGGTGCCTACCCCAGAGCAAACCCTCAATAAATGTTGGCTTTTATTATTAACAGCACACGAAGCAACACAGAGCAGACTAGTCAAGCTTCCCGCCTCATTTGAGATTCTTAATGACGCCTGACATTTATTTAGTTGTGTCTATAATCCAGAAAGCTCTCTGAAGGATATGCCCTGTAATCCTCCCTGAAGTCCATGGAGGCAGCAGATGGCTTGGGAGGCAGGAGAGGGTCAGTGGCCTGTAGAAGTTTATTCCATCATTCAGCAAGTCTCTATGGACATCCCAGAGCCTGTGTGGGCTGAAGGGCCAACAGCACGTGACCTTATAGTATGGTTAGCTCAGACTGTGTTTACACAAACATTTTAGCACTCAGCTGTCTAGGCTGTGGTATAATTCAGACTCTACCTGTATGCAGAAGCGAATGGAAGGGATCCTCACAAAGGCACATGCCACAAACTCACAAGGTCACCCGCAAATAAAGAATGAAACTCACAGATCAGGTGTCAGATAATAAACATTTGAACTGCAGCTTCAATCATCCACAAACTGCCATGCTCTCATCTCAAGCTTGTGATACTCGATTTTTAAAAAGCTACTAAGAGATTAATGTAAATGACGCCCCTGGGTTCCAGGGTTTCCTTTTTGTTTTTTTCCCAGGCTCCACATCTGGAGCCCTCCTACACTCTCCCCATACATCTGTGATGGTTGATTTTAGGTGTCAACTCGACTGAGTTAAAGGATTCTCAGAGAGTTTGTAAATAATTATTCCTGGGACCCACGCCTGGTTTTGAGTCTCAGCCCCGATGCTTACCAAATCTGTGACTTAGGGCAAATTAATGAAGCTCTTAGTATTTCCAAAGCCACATCTAGTAAGTGAGAGCAGCTGCTTCCTGGGCCTCCTGCGAAGATTAAAGGAGCTAACATATGTACAGTGTTTGGGAGAGCGCCTTGCGTGTAGTAACTGCTCCTTGTTTATATGAAATAAAAACAGTGTATGGTTTTCTCCTACACACATTGTGGGATTTTATCTTACCTTATAGTTTGGAACACTTTTTTGCTTTATAGATTTTTTTAAAGGCTAAGTTGTTGGATGCATTTGAAATTAGTATTTCCCATCTTCTCAGTGACTAGAATCTTAAATTAATTCTTTTTTAAAGATTTATTATTAATGTACTTTATCTCTATGGATGTCTGGTCTGTGTGTTCATTTATTTGTACACCAGATGAAGGCATCGGATCCCATGGGACTATGGTTATAGACGGTCGTGAGCCACAATATGGGTACAGGAAATTGAACTCAGGACTTCTGTAACTTAAATTACCTCTTAAATTAACTTTTTAGCAATGCTTTGTGTCTTGGAATCCATTTATCTAGCATTAGCATAATTTCCCCTATTTTCCTACGGTTGGGGCCTGCACAGCCTTTCATTGTCCATTCTTTGCTTCCAGTCTGTTTCGAGCTTTGTGTTTTGGACAAACTCATGGCTGCAGCTGCGTACATAGCAGAGGATGGCCTTGTCTGGCATCAAAGGGAGGAGAAGCCCTTAGTCCTGTCGATGCCCCAGCGTAGGGGGAAGCTAAGGTGGTGGGGTGGGAGTGGGTAGGTGGGGGAACATTCTTGTGGAGGCAGGGGAGGGGAGGTAGAATGGGGGGTTTTCGGAGGTGAAATCTGAAAGGGGGATAGCATTTGAAATATAAATAAAATAATCAATAAAAAATTTTTTCTTTTTTTTTTTTTTCTTTTTTCTTTTTTTCGGAGCTGGGGATTGAACCCAGGGCCTTGAGCTTGCTAGGTAAGCGCTCTACCATTGAGCTAAATCCCCAACCCCAATAAAAAAATTTTAAAAAATAAATAAAAATAAATAAAAAGACACAATGTAAAACTACCTTCATAAGTCAGTCCCCCACCCCCACCCTGTCACCGTCTGTTGAATCTAATTTATATTTTGTCCAAACACCCTGTGTTCTCTCATGGGCCGTGCCTTAGTAAAACTTTATATGACTCTATATCAGCTGATATCACTTTGTCAATTGACCGAAGTCCTCAGAAACAGCAAGAAGCCACCAAGAACACCACTGGAAGTTTTTTGGTGCATTTCTTTCTGTGAAGTCATGGCAAACGATGACCAGTAAGGAATGGCGGGGCATACCAATACCATCAAGGGTGGTCTATCATCTGAAGTCTGAAGGGTCATTTTTATCATCACGTGTCCTTTCACATGTCTGCTTTAGCAAAACATCTTTTCACCTGTGTCTGCCTCAGGAAACATTGCTTCACATGTCTGTCTGCCCTACCTAGCAAAATACCGTCCTACACATGTCCGACTTTTCAAAGAAACTGTAAGTTTCCACTTCACCTCTGCCTCCAGGCCTGGCTGCAGTAAACCTTTTAAAGTCCAAGCCATAAGCTGTAATCTTAGGGTCTTTTTCTACTGTATGTTGTTTCTCCCAGTGTTTATACAGGTTGTCCTGTTCTGTAGCTAGTTATCTTTGGCCATGAGTCATTCTAACGGAAGATTGTGAGAATAGACTGAAGACTTGAACTTTTCTCTCCAGATGACAGGATTGCCTGATCACATGACATGCTAGTTATGTTGCAGGGCCTGGAACTCTCTTGGGTACTGAGATGCCATCTAAGCAGAAGCTGGGCCAGGGTCTGTGTGAGACCTGGTTTTCCAACAGTTCCCTTGCACAAGCATGCATGCACGCATGCACAAGCATGCACACACAGGAGCTCACACACACTCATGTACTTGGGAATAGGCCTTCAGGTCTTGGAAGGTCTTCATCACAAATCACAAACCCTGACACTTTTCTCTACACAGATATTCCAGGACGTCTCTCAGTCCCTCAGCCACCTCTTCTAGACTCAAAAATGCCGTAGGGCCACAGTAGGCTCCTGTGCTCTGCCAGGCTCAGGACCTCTTTCAAATCTCAGCCAGCCCTGTTGTGTTGTCTTTTTTTTCCCTACCTTAATAGTTTCCCCACACTTTCAAGCTGACTTTTCTGGAAAGCATTTTGCCCACTTTTTCAAATTCTCCTTAGAGGGAGAATTTGCCTAGATCAGGCAGGCTGTCAAAACTGGACACATAATCCAAAATATGACAATGTTGTTTCCTCATGGTTGCCCTTAATAGCTCATAAAACTTAACAAGAATTTTCTCTTTCAATCCAACCACTTCAGGGACAGTCATCTTGTCCAGACAAATCTAAAGGATAATTCAAGGAGTAGAATATTTTCTTATCCGAGAAACATTTATCAAATCTGTGCTGTGTTTCAAGAACTGGTCTAGGCAAAGCAGGTTCCCTTATTTCCTTCACAAAGAATAGAAAGATGGGCTGGCTGTGGTGGTGCACACCTTTAATTCCAGCACTTGGGAAGCAGAGACAGGCAGAGGTCTCTGGGTTTGGGGCCAGCCTGGTCTACATTATGAGTTTCAGGCTAGCCACAGCTACACAGTGAGACCCTTTCTCAAGAGAAAGACAGGGAGAAGGAGGCACAAAGTGCTTTACTTTTTTAAAAGCTGCTCTCAAATATAATGAGAGATGGAGAGGAAAATTGGTTGAGAGCAATCGATTGTGACAGGAAGGTGAGGGAGAGCCAAGAGCTGCATTCATCGTGTTGCTTTGTTTGCAAGAACCAGAAAACCAAGTCTAAATGGATTTCAATAATGACTGAATGCATCATCTGTCACAACAAGAAGCCCAGAGGCTACCAACAGAGGCCATTGAGTCTCTTGCTTCTCATTGTTCTTGGACTGATTCAAAATGGCAGCTGAAGTTATTTATTCTGTGTATGCATGCCAACATGGGGTGGAGGAGGCTACCCAGAGCCCCCTAGCACACTTTCCCACTTTTCTATCTGGTCAGAACTGGGATCTATGTTCACTTCTGTTCCAGTCATGGCGGAGGGAAGGAAATCACTGCTGGAGGCTGGAGACGTGGCTAAGTTAAGTGCACACACTGCTTTTGCTCCTGCAGAGGACCCGAGTCTAGATCCCAGCATCCACACCAGCTCCTGCTGCAGGAGGTCTAACACCTTCTTCTGACCTCTGTGGGCAACTCATGTGCATACATACATACATACATACATACATACATACATACATACATACATGGCATACATATTAAAAACAAAACAGATCTTAAGACAAAAATCCAAATTGTCATGATGGCTTAGACTGATTGTAACTGGATCCTGCTTGCATGAGAAGCTAATTCCTCAGCAAAATTGAGGTAGTAGGGCAGTGGGGGAGAGTGAGGAGGAGGAAGAGGAAGAAGAGAAAGAGCAGAAGGAAGGAAGTGAATGGGATTTGGAAGCAGCTGGTGGTGTCCACTGTAGGTGTCTGGGAGCAGCAGTGAGACAGCATCATCAAGAAGCAACCATTAGACCCACAATCCCCTGAGGTTTCCCCGCATGCGCTCCTCACCCTAACCCTGAAAAGCAGTGGTAAGAGTCTACCATGGCTATACACGTGCCAATCACAGACTTTAACAGCCTGGCGATGTAGATCCTGTTGTTATCCTTTTACAGTGACCAAGGAGCCACAGAGTGTTACAGAGCACTTGTTGGTGGAGCCTGGAGTTAATCCAAAGTTGATTTTAACTTCTTAGATGCACTGTTGTTGGGGGGAGGTTACCATGATTTTGATTTTTTTGGAAGACGAAATGGAGGTTCAGAAATATTTCCCAGAAACCCCACCTTCCCTACTCCAGGGCCTACATTAGACTCCAAAAAGGCGTTGCCTTTGACCTTTGAACAGACTTGTGGGACAGTAAGATCGGATGCTATGGCACAAAAGGAAAGAGGGGAAGCTCTGCTGTTGGGTGTTTGAATTTAAGTTGCGGTCCTAAGACTCACAGATGTAGGACTTAGGGGAATCTCTGGTTTATCAGCCCCTCTTTACCCATCTGGTGAGGGGTGATTTCAACCCTGGGATATGGAGTGTGGGGTGTGGGCACATCCGTATTGGGCAGATGAGTCTTGGTTTCACACCCTGGAGGAGGAAACCCCGACTACACAGATTATACCGATGCCCTTGGAACAGAGTGAATGACAGGGTCTGTGTGAGGCTGGCTGTGTAGCATCAAGGGCTGAGCTGCCTCTGGGCTCCCACAGGGGGATGGGGCTGGCTTGTTTGGATATTTCTGTGGCTATGAGGGTACTCAGAGATGCTATTCTGGGATAAGCAGAAATTCCAGCTAACCTGCCTGACTTAGGGGACTCTGCCTAGGGAACACAATGCAAGGGGACTTCCTGATGTCACCCATGTCAGGACAGCATATAGCACTGAGCCTGGACTTCAGGTCTGATATGACATCATGGCTCTTTTTAAAAAAATATTATGTAGAGGGTTAGAGAGATGGCTCAGTGGTTAAGAACTCTTGCTCTTGCAGAAGACCTGAGTTCAGTTCCCAGCACTCATACCAGATGCACTCAACTGCCTGTACCTCTAGTTTCAGGGGATTTGATGCCCTCTTCTGGCTTCCCAGGGTATCTACATATGTGGTGCACATACATACAGCAGGCAGATACATAAATAAAAAGTAAATCTTTAAAAATCACACACAGAGACTGAACTGCCAACCAGGGAGCCTGTACGACTCTGGCCTGGGTCCTCTGCATAGATGTTATGGTTCTGTGGCTTGGTCTTCTTGTGGGACTATCAGTGGGAACAGGGGCTGTCTCTGACTCTTCTGCCTGCTTTGGGGACCTTTTTCTCCTACCGGGTTGCCTCATCCAGCCTTAATATAAGGGGAGGTACCTAGTCCTACTGCAACTTGATATGCTCGTGTTTAGTTGATATCCCTTGAAGGCCTGCCCTTTTCTGAGGGGAAATGGAGGAGGAACAGAAAAGGGGGAGTGAGGAAGAGGGAGGGGCTGGGGGAAAGGAAGAAGGGGAAATGATGGTCAGAGCATAATATATGAGAGAATAAATTAAAAACAAAAATCACACACACACACACACACACACACGCATGCACACACGCATGCATACTTACCTTGGTATGTAGCCTTGGCCATCCTGGAACCAGCTATGTAAGGCTGGCCTCGAATTCACAGAGATCTGTTGGCCTCTGCCTCCTTGTACTGGGATTATGGGTGGGTACCACCATGTCTTGCCTTTTATGTTTTCTTGAGATAAGATCTCATGTAGCTGAGACTGGCCCCAAATTCATGATGTAGCAGAAAATGGTCTTGAATTTCCCACCCCCCACACCCCAAGTGTTGGGATTACAGGTGTGTATCACCCCACCTGGGTTTGTGCAGTGCTGGGGATGGAACCAGGGCTTTGTGCATTCTGGGTAAGCACTCTACCAACTGAGTCAAGCCCCAGACTCACTATGGGTTCTACACCATGGTGCATCTGTAAAATGGGAACAGTGGTACCTGATTTGTTTGTGAAGAGTTTTAAAGGGCATGACTTGATTTAACAGTTTATTCTGAGAGCAGAGAGCTCAGATGTAATCGTCCATTCTCCATTCCAGGCACAGGAGACTGTGTGTCTTATTAAACAGGTCTTTCCTGGAGAATTACTGGCCCACTCATCCATTGGTCTAACGTGAATGCATTCATCCCCTTACTTATTCACACACTCAACATGTTTTGAGTGCCTACTGTGTGCTTGGGGCTGGCACAATGAGATGGTCTTTCAGAAGCTCACATTCTGACATGGAGGTGTGGCCTGAGAACTGTGTATGCTACACCTTTGGAGGTCAGTGTCTTGGATGACACAGCACAGCCCTGGAGGTGAGAGATGGATTGTAAAGACACCAAGGAAGATCTCCAGTGAAGCCCATCGGACTAGCTTCAGTTCCACCATCATGAAACTGGGTTGATGCCTCCTCTGGCCCACAGTGAAAGGAGCTCTTTCACTGAGACCCCTAATAAATGTCAGGCTTTGAATTAAAGCTGTCTCAGGGACGAGGAACTCTGGACCCTAAGCTGTGTGTGTGACCTCTGGCATGTCACTCCCTCTCCCTGTGCCCCAGCTTCTTAATGCAATGAAGGATGCTGTCTGGTCCTCAAGGAGAGAGGCCCTTACTGCAACAAGCCACAGCGTTCCTTCCTTCAGCCAGCTTCCGTTTCCTCCTTACTCCCCTCTACAGAGCTGCTGCAAAGTGCTTGCTTTAGCAGCATGCACAAAAAGAGTAAAGTAATACAGAGTAGATAAGGATGGCCCTTCTGTGTGCGAGATAACCCACAAATTCATGAAATGTTCCATATTTTAAAAATAATACATAAAGACCCCCCCAACTCCTCACATATTTATCTGCCTATCCTCTCTTATACACAGTGCACTTCTGGGCAGGGACCAACTCTCTCAGAAAATTGCTCCCAGGAGGAACATGAGATGAGAGAAGCAACCAAAACAGAACAGTCAAAACAGAAGGCTGCTGCCTGCCGCTTTCCTGTCTGCAGCTGGCTCACTTCGCCAGCCTGGCTTTGTCCCGAGGAAGACTCGTCTTTCAATTAACTGTGCCATGGCCTGGAGGTTCCATATTTCCAAATTCTCTGTTTGGAATTCTCTTTCCACAATATTTCAGAAGGAAGAGCCAACTTTGCAGTTTTCTCCGAATCCACTTACTGCTTGAGGATCTGGGAAGGCCTGAGACGGGATGAGAAGATGGAAACCCAGCCGGACCCCATACTTTCCATGCTGGGCAGCTTCCCAACCACAGCAACAGAGGGAGGATGGAGAGGAGGACCCTGGGCACCTGCCTCCAGTGACTGGCTATGTAACAGTGTAGAAGAGAGAAGGGCCGCTTCCTACAAGTTCTCTTGCTTCTGTGTGCCCGGCTGTAGACAGAGTGTCAAAGGGGCAGGTTCCCTACCCCCACCCCCTCTAATCTCTCTTTAATGCAAGCCCTGGAGAGTTGATGGTGTCATATGGGCCATGAAGGACCTTGGAAGAGACAGAGAGAGCTTCTTCTTTACTCATTGCTGTAGGGCACCAAAAGGGAAAAAACTTAATGCAAATCAGACAAGGTATCCTAGTTTCATTTCTGTTTCTGTGATAAACTATACTGACCAAACTTAAGAGAGAAAGGAGTTCCTTCAGCTTACAGTCCCAGGTTACAGTACGTCATAGCTGAGCAGTCACAGTGGCAGGAACTCGAAGCAGCTACCTGAATTGAGTGGAGGGAAATAAATGTATGAGGGACTGCTTACTTGTTTGGCTGACTTCCTTCCCTCAATTCAGCATTCCCAGCCTAGGGAATGTTGCCAACCACGGTGGACCGAGTCTTTCAACATAGCAATTAAGACAAGCCCCAACCAAACATACCCACAGGCCAGCTAGATCTAGACAGTTCCTTAATCGTCTTCCCAGGTGACAGTTTAAAGCTAACCATTACACGAACCCACTGATAGCGTGACTAAGTTGTTTTGGCTTTCTCAGATCATGCGAGTGTTTGGATTATAAGGAAGGAGCAGTGAGTGAGTCAAAGTTATGGGCTCTGGAATCAGGTGAACTTACCCTGAATTGTGGGACCTTGAGTCAATGACTTAATATCTCTTTCTATTTAAAAATATTTATTTATTTTATGTAAATGAGTTCATATCTATATCCATATCTATATCTATATACTTCATTATGTGAATGCTCTGTCTGCATGCACACCAGAAGAGGGCATCAGATCCCATTACAGATGGTTCTGAGCCACTATGTAATTGCTGGGAATTGAACTCAGGACCTCTGGAAGAGCAGCCAGTGCTCTTAACCACTGAGCCATCTCTCCCCCAACATCTCTTAACTTCAGGGTCTGCATGGGAATTGGGTGAGCTGCTGCCTACTGTGTGGAGAAGTGCAGGCCAATGTACAGCAAGCATTTACTGAATGACTGATGGATTCTCACAGTGATGAAGGGACGGGAGTTTGGGTTCCATTTCCTCTTCATTAGACACACAGACAGAGAAGTACAGGGTGTTCAGGGACCGGAGGACAGCTCTTCATCCTCAAGGCTGCCCTTATACCCCTCCCCAAGGCATGAAGGCTGATGTCCCTCTGGCCATAAGGCCACGTTAGGTGAGTGTTGCTGCGTTTGAGACAGGAAGCCTAGGAGGTCAGATGAAAGCCAGAGAGTGACAATGGATGGGTACATGAGGGGAAAGAGACATTTCCTGGAATTGGTCATAAGCAGGAAGAAGCCCACGAGTCTATTTCTAGCTAAAGGAAACTTGCCATCTCTCTGTGCTCCCCAGGGTCCTCCTATGAACCGGAAGGTGGTGGCAGACACAGACAGGCCATATGAGTGGGTCTAATGGAGATGTGCAAAAAACCCACCCAAGGGTGGGAGAAATGGCTCAGTTGGTAGGGTGATGGCATAGTGTACAAGGAGCCATGGATCCCATTTCCATAAGGCTGGGCATAGTGGGACACGCCCATCAACCCAGAAACTGGGAGGTAGAAGCAGGAGGATCTTAGAAGTCCAGGGTCACAAGCCAGTGAGCAGGGCAGGCTCACGGGTAAAGGCATTGATGGGGCTATAAATCCACAGTCACTTCGGGACACAGTCAGACAGCAGCTCTCAAATGAGCACACAGGAACCCTTCGAAGTGGCAACTTTGCCCCACGACTTGTTCCCAGAGGACTGTTCCTGGAATGCCTTAAGCTGTATTGGGTGTAGTAACTCCAAACTAAAAGCTACTAGATGCTGATGATCAAAGGGGAAAGGGCCACAAACTGTGGTCTTTCCTCCAATGTCACCATGAGAAGGAGGGCTCTTATTTTGCACGTAGCAATGTGAATATTTCTCCCCCAAAATAATGCTGAACATCTGGTCTCACTTCATTAAGGGGCATTCAGAAGCACAGGTGGGGCTAACTGGGACCTGGGTAAGAGGAAGTTGCCTTAGGTGGTGGGGAGTGGCCCGTGCCTGAGGGGATCTGGGATCTATACTGATGTTTGACTCTCAAATTGGTGCCATATAAATGGATATGTTCAGTTTGTAACAATTAATGTGTGTTTAACTTAGGAATATGTGTGTGTGTGTGTGTGTGTGTGTGTGTGTGTGTGTATGTGTGTGTGTGTGTGTGTGTTCTCTAGTGGACACCAATAAACATTTTAAAATATCAAATACAAAAGTAACAAAAATTTTATTTTTTTTAGAAAAAAGTTAAGTACAGTCCATAAACCAGGTGGTGTCCTTGCTATATCAGATACCAGGACTTATCATAATAATCAGAGATTAACACACCATGCCAGCAGCACAGGGATGAAACAGATGAGGGGGCCCAGACATCATAACCCCTCACACGTGTGGAAGCTTGTGGCTGTGGCCAGACACTGCGGGTCTATCACGCTGGCCTATTGCTTATCCATATGAGGGAACGTGAAATTAGATTTCTACCCTAAGTGATTTACAAAAACTGGTTCCAGATGGAACGAAGGGAAAACTATGACACGGCTGGAAGACAATATAAGAGAATATATCTACAACCTCCGGCTGGGGAAAGAGTTCTTAAACCAAACCCAGTAAGTACTAGTCATAAGGAGGACATTGTAGAAATAAACTACATTAAAATGAAGATTGTATTTTCTTGTAGAACCACCATATGACCTAGCCTGGGTCCACTCCTGGGCTTATACCTAAAGGACTCTACATCCTAGCACAGAGACATTTGCTCAACCATGGTCTTTGCTGCTGTAGTCAGAGTAGCCAGGAAATGAGACCAGACTAGATGCCCATCAGCTGGGGGTGGAGGATAAGGAAAATGTGGTCCCAATGCACAATGGAATTTTATTCCGCTATAAAGAAAAATGGAAATATGAAAGTTGTAGGAGAATGGATGGGTCTGGAAATTATTATATTAAGTGAGGTGACCCAAGCTCAGAAATACAAATACCACATGTTCTCTCTCATATGTGAACCCCGGCTTTAATGTTTATGTATGTATCTATGTGGGCTCAGATCATGAAAATAGAAAGGGACCTAGAGAAGGGAAAGGGAGGTCCTGAGGGAGGGGGAGCTCAACAGAACACAGGTGACAGAAGCCAAGTAGAGGCAGTGGGGGTGGGGAAGCAGCAAAGGAAAGGAGGTGGGGGGGGGAGGACAAACCAAACTAAGTTACATTCAAAGATGCCATAAGGAAAACTAATACTTTGTATATTAAAACATTTTAAAATTATGAATTTTTTTTTTTGTTCTACACAGACAGTATAAAAAAAAGTCATAAATGGGAGAAGGTGATTACATACAGTAACTAAGGGGATTGGGGAGCCAGTGTCAGGGAAGCTGGGATCCTCATGGCCTAGGGATAAAAATGTCTTGCTCTTTCACCCAGCTCTTTATCAAATGCTGCTGTGAAGAGAGCTCCCGGGGGTGCTGGGGGCACAGCACAGAAAAGAAGAGAGCTTGCAGTCTACCACGGAGGTAAGGCTGACCAAAAGCACAGTGGTGACCAAAAGCACATGGGTAAGTGAAGCCAGAATGAACTAAGCTGGCTATGTAAATGAAGCCAGCGCTCTCATCCGTCAGAGCCCCTACCTGCACTCTATGCCCCTCACACACCCCTCACCACAAGCACTGCCCTGGGAAGGTGCCTTTCTCCACTCTCTTGTGATTGGCCAGAACCTTCCCCATAGGACTTCACTTTCTTTCTTTGTACCATTCAATCTGGGATTGTGACTCAGTTTTGCTGACTTGGGAAAGTCCTTAACATCTTCAGAATGTGCAAATGTACTTACAGGGAGTGATTGTGTGCCCAGGGTTTACAGTGAGGTGGCCTTGGCACAAAGCCTTCTGAGAGTGTACTACACTTCAGTAGGCATCAGTTGCTATCACTGTCTGTCTTAGTTAGGGATGTACTGCTGTGAACAGACACCATGACCAGGACAAGGACAACATTTAATTGGTGCTGGCTTACAGGTTCAGAGGTTCAGTCCATTATCATCACGGCAGGAAGCGTGGTAGCATCCAGACAGGCATGGTGCAGGAGGAGCCGAGAGCTCTACATCTTCCTCTGAAGGCTGCTAGCAGAATACTGGCTTCCAGGCAGCTAGGATGAGGGTCTTAAAGTCCACACCCACAGTGACACACCTACTCCAACAAGGTCACACCTTCTAATAGTGTCACTCCCTGGGCCAAGCATCTACAAACCATTGTTCTGTCATACTCCTGGTTCAGAGAGTGGGTATGTCCTCTGCAAACAGGCAGGGCCACACCCTTAAAAATGGAGTAGCAGGCAGACTGTAGCCCCAGCTGGAGTACTGCCCTCAGTTCCTAGCACTTACTATTAAAATTACATGGGGGGGGGTTAGACCCGGTGTGGTACCCCCTGTAATCCCAGCACTCAAGAGGTTGAAGTTGGAAGACTGCAAGTTCAAATCCAGTCTGGGCTACACGAGGTCACATCTCACTAAACACTAGGGCTGAGGCTGCAGATCAGTGGTAGGGTTATCAGTAGCTCGGCACGTGCAAAGGCCATGTTTGGAGCCAAACAAACAAGCAAGCAAATAAAATCTCGAACAATTGGCAATGGTGAAACTGGGGCAAGGGGGTAGTGAGGAGCATGTGGATGTAGTAGCTGGCTGCTGAGGGGTCCCTGTGGTACGACTGATGGGGCAGGGGCAGAGGTAAGGATGAGCTTTTGGCTAAAGGCCTCTGAGCATGTTTGTAGAGGCCGGCGGGACTCCTTGTGACTGCCGAAGGGCTTCTGGGACGTATAGCACCTCACTTCCTGAGATTATCTGGTCATCTGTGATGAATCCAGAAGGCTGCTGCCATTTTGAAGCTCTGTGGAGAAGGAAGACTCAAGGTCTCAGACAGCTCTCTCTCTCCCTGTGTCTCTCTCTCTCTCTCTCTCTCTCTCTCTCTCTCTCTCTCTCTCTCTCTCTCTCTCTCTCTCTCTCTCTCTCTCTCTCCCCCTGTCTTCTCTCTCTGTCTCTCTGTCTCTCTCTCTCTCTGACTCTCTCTATCTCTCTCTCCCCTCCCTCCCCTCCCTCCCTTCTTCCATCTCTGTCTCTCTCTGTCTCTCTTTCTGTCTCTCTCTCTCTCTCTCTCTCTGTCTCTCTCTCTCTCTCTCTGTCTCTCTCTGGCTGGATATGTGAGTTCAGGTTCTGTAGCTATGAAACTGTGGAGGTGGAGTCTGGGGAGATGCTCAGTTGGTAAAGTGCTTACCAGACAAGCATGAGGACCTGAGTTTGGCTCCCTGGCAGCCAGATTCAAAAACTGCCTGGCATAGCAGTGTGTGCCTGTAGTCCCAGCATTGACGAGAGCATTGGCTGGCCTGCCAGTGTAGCTGGATTGGTAAGCTTTGGGCTCAGTGAGAGACCCTGTCTCAAAATAAGGTGGAGCGTTATAGAGGAAAACATTTGATATCAACCTCTGGCCTCTGGATGTGTGCACACCCAAATACCTATTTTACACACATACACACACACACACACACACACACACACACTACATACATTCATACTCTGAAATAAGCAAAACAAATAAATAAAAACTTTGGGATGGAGTAAGCAAATACTCGATGTCTGAAATCTTTGATCTTTTGTGATCTTTGTAAACCAACTCCACCCCGTCTGACCTTACTACACAGGTTCCAAAGATGTTGGTGGCACTGCTCCAGGCTTTTTATTTGCTTGGAGTTCACATGGCATTGGCTGGAGCTGACCCCCTCAGTCTCCCCCCACTTTGAGGCCTGAAAATTAACAAGGCTACTGTTGTCTCTGGGTCTGAATTTCAGAACTAATATTTTTAAAAACCTCTTTAAATGTAAATTGACTCCAGACTAACCCACAGGCAGTCATATAGGGTTGGGGGTGGGGTGGGGAGAGAGTGCTGGCTCAGCTAGTCACCATCCACGTGATCGAAGTCAAAACCCTTCACTCTGTAGCCTTGGCTTTATCCAGGGAGCAGGGTAGCTTATAAGGCAGAAGGCCAGAGGAAGCGCCATTCCGGTGGACATGAGCTTGTCAAAGTCATACGGCCATCCTGTTTTTGTTTGGTGTTGACCTTGGCCATCGAAAATCTTCATTTCCCAGCTTGGGACACCAAGGCTCAGAATGAGGCAACAAATTTTCCAAAGCCATGTGGTCATGGCCAAGCTAGGAAATCCACTTCCTGCCTCCTGGATACCATTTAGGACGCCAGGCAGGCACGCGAGGATTAGCCCTGCTGCTCCTGTCTCTTAGGCCCAGTGAAGCCAGGTTCACTTTTACAACCAGGAGCCCTCAAATCCTTCTTTGACATCTCAGTGATGTCAAAGCTCCTGACACATTGGAGAGCCCCTCCCCCCCATCAGAAATGACCATGGCCCAGGAAAGGCAAGGCAGGGTGGTGTGACTGCTGACCACAGTCACCAGCAGGCCCTGATTCCAGTAGCTGTTCCAGAAGCAGCAACCTAGGCCTATAATTTGCAGACTGGACCTGGACCAAGAGCAATTCTACCACTGGATCAGCCACCCCATTGGTCCTGGCCTATTAATTCTTGGCTCCCTGCATGGCAGATTTGCCTCCAGGCAGCAGTGCCCAGGAGCCTCTCTGCCTGCAGAGGGGCCCCAAAGTCTCGCCCCTGTCTCCTCATGCTCTCCAGAGCATCTCTGCCCAGAGGAACTCAGGCCCCTCACTGTCTCCCCTTTCCCCCCAGCCTTCTTCTGGCCTCCGTCATCAATTACTAACCTCCCTGGCTCCTGCCAGCTGAATCATGCATTTCTTCTCCCCTAAAGGGCCTGGGCTGGGCTTCCTGCCATCCACTCTGACAATCTATACAGATAACTGCAGGGCACTTTCCCACAAAAAGTGGGAAAATGGCCCAGAAATCGGAGAACTTGCTCCTTCCCCTATCCCTCTACCATTTTTCCAAAAAGCCCGAGCAAAGCCCAAACATAAGAGACTCTGAGAATATGGCAGAGCATCCCCCCTACCTCCAGGGACTGCTTTGCTCTCACATAGACTGAGAGGCTGGGCCTCTCTTCTTGGATGGACCCCTGGAAGATCCTAAGGACTTAGGAGCTATGGGGGAAGCTGCTTCTAAAGGCCTCAGCCTCTGTCATCATCGTCTAGATAGCCAAGGCTATGTCCTAAACAGGTGCTTCCCTCTAGGGTTCTCTGTATGCCCCCTTGTTCCCCCGAAAGCCAGACTTCCCTTTCAGAAATGCACATCTGTCACAATTCCTGTGTGTGGTCTTTGGTTCCCTACTCTCCTCAGAGGGTCAGTCCTATGCGTCTCAGCTCCCCGTAGGGCTTTGTCACCATGGACCTCATGCTGGCCCTGGCTGCTCCCCTGCATCCTTCCCACCACAGGGTCCCTGAACTCGGGCTATTCCCCCTGCCTGAAATGATCCTCCTGTTTGTCACCTGGGTGACAACTATCTGCTCATTTCCACTCTTCAGCCTCTGTAGCCCAAATATCTGTCCCTTGAGCCTTCCCCATCACAGCAGAGTCAGTGCAATTGAGTGCTTGTCTGGGGAGATGACTGAAGTGTGACTTCTCCATGAGAGCAGTGAGGTTAATGATTCTGGTGCTCCTGTGTGCCCTGCAGCACCCTGCATGGCTTCAGCCAGGTCACTAGGCAACATCTGTAGACCGGAGGAAGCAACTGCAGTCTTTTCTCTGCCAAACTCCCATGGCTCCAGGTCTCCCATCAGAAGTTCTCAGGGTTCTCAGGGGAAGACTGGGCAGAGTAGAGGTGCAGAAGGTTTGTTCCCAGCAGAAGTGTGCAAAAAGACATGGGTGTATCTTCAAACACACGGGGCACGCTGACCATAACAACATGTATGTGTTGTCCATGCCAGAACTCTCGCCAATACTCATGCCCCACGCCCCCAGCCCTGGCTGCCGGTCACAGGCCTCAGATTGTTCATTGCACCGGCATAATGAAAACCACCTCTGGGAGAGAAAGTTTTTAAAACCCAGATCTGAGGTCACAGGCCTGGGCTGTTCAGATTCGTCACTAATTGAGTTTAACTTAGAGTCTCAGTTTTTCCTTCTTTTAAAAAAGAAGGCTGTCAGTTTCCACCATGTAGGGCTGTGAGTAAATCGGATGCTCAGTGTATGTTTGCACTTAGCACTGCACGTGTACAAGTTCAACTGGCAATAGCCGCTAGCACAGCTAAAACCCAGGTTTGGCTCTGCTGTGAGCAGTGCTCTGGGTTACGCCTCAGATCCAGCTTGATCAAGGAACCAAGCTTACTCCTCAACTCCAAGGAGGAAAACAGCATGGCTTAAGGAAAGTTTATTTTAAAATGTATGTGTGTGTGTATTTGTGCAGGTTCCTCTTTACATGCATGTGTATGCACATGTGTATGCGTGTGTGTATGTGTGCACATGTGTGTGCACATGCATGTGTGTGCATGTGCATATATGTGTATGTGTATGTCCGTGCGCACGTGTGTGTGTGTGTGTGTGTGCGCATGAGTGTGAGTGTACCTCTGTGTGTGCGTGGGTGTATGTGTGTGTGTAAGCCAGAGGGCAATCTCTCATGTCATTCTTCAGGGTCCTGTCTGTCTTGTTTTGAGACAGGGTCTCTTATAGGCCTGGAACATGCTGACTGAGGTAGGCTGGCTGGTCTCTGCCTCCCCAGTGCTGCGATTACAAGCACACATGACCTCAAGAAACGTTATTAAATATTGGTGCTGAGGCTCAAATCCTACTCCTCATGCTTGCAGGCAAGCGATTTATTAACTGTGCCATCCTCCCTCCCCCATAAGCTGAGCTTACTAAAGATTGTGGGGTCAGATGAAAGGTTACATATAAACTTCCCCAAGTAACAAGAAGCGCCCCATGCCACATTCCTGACTATGCTCCCTCTCTGCACTCTGCCTCTGTGGTACAGTGACTTCACCCTTCCTCAGACAGTCTGAACTATTTCCCCAGGAGTTTGGGGGGCTGGCCTAAATGTGTATACTGTTAGAGAAGAAGCTGACACTTGTTACCGTGTGTGTGTGTGTGTGCTCGTAATGTGCATGCATGTGTAGATGAATGTCACATGTATATAGTACATGTATGTTCAGGAGCAGGTGCACATGTGTGAACGTGCATGTGGAGGCCAAAGGTTGAGTGGGGGTCTTCCTTAATCACTTTCCTCTTTGTCTACTGAGGCCATGTCTCCAGCTAAGCATGGAGTTTGCTGATTCTGCTAGTCTAGCCATCCAGCTTGTCAGTGAGTGCTGGAATTCCAGGCAGGCTGCTGCCCACTTGGCTTTGATGTGGGTTCTAGAATCTAAACTCCCGTGACCATGTTCATCTCCTTCTTTTAGCCCTGGTTGGCTTGGACCTCACTCTGTAGACCAGGCTGGCCTCGAACTCATAGAGACCTGCCTGCCTCTGCCTCCCAATTTTTAAAATTATATGTATATGTGTGTGTGAGTATGCGTGTGTGCACACAGTTGCAGGTTCTTAGGAGGCTGGGAGAGCATTGGACTCCCTGAAGCTGGAATTACAGACAGTGATCAGCCATCTGTGGGTGCTGAGAGACAAACATGGGTCCAGTAAGCACCTCTAACTGCTGAGCCATCTTTCCAGCCCCCTGGCTTATCTTTATCTGGCTAACATCTACTTCTCATGGACACTATCCCTTGTCTAGACAATGGGGCATATCGGAGCGTAGGGCCTGGCTCCAGGGCTCACGGGAGGCACAGATGAGTCATGGGATCTGAAGCTCATATGGGGGAAAGGGATGTCACACACATGTGAAGACACACATCCACATGTGAACATCCCCCCCTTCACACATATACTCACACTCCTGCACACATGGTCACCTCCTTCTTGGGGTGCACTAAGACTGTCAGGCATGAGTCAAGGGGCGGGTGGTAGTGGCCCTGGTGTCTACCAGAGAGGTCTGGAGCCTGAAGGCCCAAGGAGAGATGATCAGGCAGACACCTGAGCAATGGATCACAGACCTCCTCCTAGCCTGGCTTCCCGTCATGACTGGAGCTTGTCGAGGTACCTAAGTCATAGCAGCAGCCACAGAACAAGAGCATGTCCAGTGGCCTTTGGCCTCCTTGAGACTACAAAACACATTTTTGAGGTTAGGTTTTTTTTTTCCCCCTTTATTCCAGGAAGTCATTTTTAACCAAAGCAACAGAGTTTGGTGATGTGTCATTTCGGACAATCATGGTTTCTGCGCACTGTATTTCTGCAGTCAAGTCTCTGTCTCCTCAAGTAAACATTTAGCTTGCATTCTCTCCATGCCAGGCGCTTCTCTGGCTGCTGAGAATCCAGTGGGAATCCAGATGAGTTTAGCCTCCCTGGGGCTTTACCCAACATGGGCGCAAGTCCAGGGAGCAGAGGCTTGCCCAGTAGGGCTGTGATCCTCTACTGAGCCTCAGACAGAAGCCATTGATCACTGCCCTTGCTCTCCCGACAGTGAGCTGGGGAGGAGACAGACCCACTGAGGATCTGGCCAGCTTCAGATCTCACAGCAGTCCCTGTCATTGCTAAAGTCGCCATTCTGTTTCTTTGCTGTGGTCCTCACACAATGGCCTCCTGTCTGCCTCTCCCTGAGTCTTTCTGCTCACACGGCTCCATTTGACAAATGTGCTGTGCCAGTCGTATGCTGGGCAGGATGCTGGGCACACAAATGAATGAACCGACAGACTCAGAGTTGCTCATGGCACTGCTGACCAGGAGAACCGGAGGGCTGGGGTGGACTGGGACAGACTCGGGTGGTTTGATGAAGTCAGAGCAGGTTGTGAGGAAGACCAGGGCCGGGTACTTCACACGGATGGAGAGGTGAGCCCAGGAAGCTCCCCAAGACAGGAGCCACCTCCATTGTGTCTATCGTGGTGTCCCAGGTACTAGAACATAGTAGACACTCACTAAATGGACACTGAATACGTGACTATTTAAAGCAAGGCTGAGTTTTTTGCCTGTTGGCAAGCACTTTATTCATTGAACCATCTCTTCAGCCCTCTCCCTGCTTCAGGAGCCGCTCACTAGTGGGGTGTGTGTGTGTGTGTGTGTGTGTGTGTGTGCCCCTCTGTGTCTGTGTGTGTGTGTCTGTGTGTGTGTATGTCTGTGTGTTTGTGTGTGTCTGTGCCTCTGTGTCTTTGTGTGTGTGTCTGTGTGTGTGTATATCTGTGTGTGTATATCTGTGTGTGTATGTCTGTGTGTGTCTGTATGTGTGTGTGTGTCTGTGTGTGTGTGTATGTCTGTGTCTGTGTGTGTCTGTGTGTGTGTATGTCTCTCTGTGTGTGTCTATGTGTGTATGTCTGTGTGTGTGTCTGTGTGTATGTGTGCATGAGTGTGCACACGTGAGCGTGCATGAGGTTTAGGTCTCATGTTCAGCATGTTTGTGTTTCACCTTTGAACCCAATGCTCACCTCTTAGAAAGAGAACCCTTGATACTTGCCTTTCCCCATCCCATCATTCTGCCTCCTCCTGCAAAGCTGGTGTTAATGCAGGGCCCACACACACCTGAACCTTTCCCTACTAGAATTAAGAATAGAATTTCCATCTCAACGTGGTGGCCCACACCTTTAATCCCAGCGCTCTGGAGGCAGAGGCAGGCAGCTTGATTAACAAGAGTGAATTCCAAGATAACCAGAGCTACATCGTGAGAACCTGTTGAAAAAAACCAACTACATATACAATTTTTTCATGAATAAATGACTACACACATATACATGTACATAATACATGAGAGCATACATGTGAGACAATTGACTACCACACTCTCGAGAAACAAATTGTTTCGTTTGTAAATGTTTTTTTTTCATTTTTCTAAAAGTGACACCACATTCCTTGTAAATTTCTGTAACCAGCAAGTAAGTGGGGTATGTTTCGTAAAGAGTGTAAAATATGCTCAGTGTTTAATAATCAACTCTACAGGACCTCCATACACACAACTAAAGACGAAATATCACAGAACTACCTCTTTTAAAATTCAAGCCTCATTTATGATAACATCAGCTCAGAATGCCTCCTGAATGTGAGAAACATCGGCTGCAGGAAGCCAACAGCCGCCTCATCCTTGACGATGCAAGGTCCTCACCCCCACCCATGTCCCTGTAAGTGGAGGAGCAGAGCAAGGCAGGAAAGACGAGGCATGCATTAGAAGATGAAGCCAAGTGTCAGCATCAGATGGTGGTCAGCTGTATACATGACCTCTCAGCAGCTCCCCACAGAGACCCCAAGAATAAAGCTCAGAACTTACAAGTGAGTCCCAGAAGGCAACAGGGTACCAGATAAACAAACAAGACTTGACTGTGTTTGCAAAGATGTGAGATAGGCGCACAGCTACCAAAACAGCTATAGGAGAGGCTACTATGTAGCTACTCTCGTGCACACCTGGCTGCAGTTAACACAGTTCTTCTTAGTGGCTGTGAATAGCTCCACAAAACGCCTAGGAAAGGAACCAAGGAATTGCATTAATCCAGAGTTACATGTTTGTGGATTGGAAGACTCAATAGCCCTTAAATCAATGTGTAGATTAAACCCAAAATCTATTCAAGTTTCAGGAAGATATTTTATAGACACAGGCAAGACTGCCTTTACATAGACTGGAGTGGTAAATGTTCCCAGCACCCAAGTCAGGCGCTCACAACCACAGCTCCTGGGGATCTAACACTCTCTTTCTGGCTTCTACTGGTACCTGCACCCAAGTACACAGACCTATACAGAACAAGCTCACACACACACACACACACACACACACACACACACACACACACCCCACCTCTAAAAACTATAAAATAAATCATTAAAATTTCCATACAAAGATAAAGGTGTTAGAATGCCTAAAGGATTTCAAAAAGAAAACTAAACTGGGAGAAGCCAGTTCACCTAAGTTCAAGACTCATTCATTTAACTATGGAGCCACGGCAGCCAACAGTGTGGGGCTACTTACCGGGAGGGGGGGGGTCAGAGGTCACATAGGTCAGAGTTCACATGGCAAAAAGAGGCAGCTGAGAAACAAACCCATGCAGACAGGCCCAGCTGAATTTTTAGAAAGGTACAAAAGTAATCTGTGGAGAACAAGAGACAGCCTGTTCAGTAAATGGCGCCAGAGGGGCAAGTGTCTGGTGGGGGGCTTTTATATAAACCTCACACCTGACACAAAAATCACAGACGCCAATGTGAGGCGTCCACATGTTTAGCGAAAACGACAGGGGAAAATCTTTGTGGTCTAGGGTTGACGGGGGTTCTTGAACTCAACACCAGAGGCATGACCCATAAAAGGAAAAATGCACAAGTTTGACCTCATCCGAATTAAAAACGTTTGCTCTAAAAAACACTCTGGTAAGTGGGTGAAAAACAAAGCAGAGACAGAGAGAAAAACAGTGCATACCATGGGGCTGACAGGGGCTGGAACTCAGACTGCAGTTTAAAGGCATCCGCATCCGTAAGAAGAAAAGCAGCAAGCCAATTAGGAAAGGGGGAAAAATGTGCACAGACATTTCACTCAGAGGTCACCTAGGTGACAAGCCCGCCCACAAAGGCATGTCCATCTCATCAGCCATGATGGGAATGCACACTGAAGCTACCCGAGGGATGACCGCACAACCCACAGAACGATGCCAATTAAACAATAGTGTCCAGGCCAAGAGACCCGACAGTGCGGGTCTCTCTGATAAATAAATCAGGAGGGCTGGGGGTGGAGCGCTGCCCTGGCGTGCACTAAGGCCTGGCTCAGTGGCACCAATGGGTGTGGACACCTGTGATGTCAGCAGTTAGGAGGTGAAGACAGGCTGGTCAGAAGTTCAGGGTCATCCTGAGCTGCATAGTATGTGTGAGGATTCTGGGAGTGAGAGTAAGTTACAAGGGATTCTGTCAGAAGTGGAGAGGGGAGGACAGAGGGGGAGAGAAGAGAGGGAAGAAGGAGCTGGAGGGGAAAGAAGGGAAGGGAAAGGAGGGGGAGGGGAGAGGAGGGGGAGGGGAGAGGAGGGGAGGGGAGAGGAGGGAAAGGAAGGGAAGGGGAGGGAAGGGAAGGGAAGAAGAGAATGTGGAACTCTGCCCTAGAATGCAGGATGGGAGTTTCTTTAAAAACTAAACAGGCAGCTAATATATGTCCCAGCAGTTCGTTGCACTCCTGGACATTTCTCCCACAGAAATGAAGCCTTCCACTCAAGAGCTATATGTGAATATTTAGTACAGTTTTATTTGTAATAGCTCCAAACGAGAAATAGCCCAGACAAGCAAGGTTAAGTAAACTGTGGTACATCCATGACATGGATTACTACTTAACCACGAGAAAGAAATAAGCATGGCTACAGGAGACAAGGGGCTGAATCTCTGGATAGTGATGTTGAGTGGAAGAAGTCAACACACTTGTCAACACAAAAGGTGATACACTGAATGGTTCCACATACAGCATTCTTCAAATGACAGAGTACAGAAATGGGGACTCTGTCCAGGAGATAATGGAGCCAAGAAAGGGGACAACATGGCTATAAAGGGCATCGTGTGAGATATTGAAGATGGGCATGTCCTGTATCTTGACTACACAATGTCAGAATCCTGCTTCTGATGTCCTACTATGACTATATAGGATGGCAGCTGTGATGTCCTACTATGACTATACAGCATGATAGCTGTGATGTCCTACTATGACTATACAGCATGATAGCTGTGATGTCCTACTATGACTATACAGGACAATAGCTGTGATGTCCTACTATGACTATACAGGATGATAGCTGTGATGTCCTACTATGACTATACAGGACAATAGCTGTAATGCCCTACTATGACTATACAGATGGTAGCTGTGATGTCCTACTATGACTATACAGGATGGCAACTGTGATGTCCTACTATGACTATACAGGACGGCAGCTGTGATGTCCTACTATGAT
Organism: Rattus rattus; assembly: GCF_011064425.1. NCBI lineage: Eukaryota > Metazoa > Chordata > Mammalia > Rodentia > Muridae > Rattus > Rattus rattus. Next base: position 57,042,091 of record NC_046161.1, read on the forward strand.
TATATAGGATGGTAGCTGTGATGTCCTACTATGACTATACAGGACGGTAGTGCTGTGAAGTTGAACAACAGCTATAGTGGGATATCTCTGTGTTATTTTTCACAGCTTCTCACTAATCTTCTCACCCCACAGTTCCTGGATCAAGACAGGGCTGAGTAAGGTAATTTAAAAGGCAAAGGCTCCATGCTGGCTTAATAAGAGCTGCTGTGGCGGTGTTGGCCATGGTCAGCTTCTGGTACTGGCTGGGAGCTGTGGACCCCAGTGTGTCCTAATGGAACCAGGACTTGGCATCAGGGCAGAAGACCTCTGTTCGAACCTCAGCTTTCCCATTTACTAAGCCCTGGGCCTTTGGCAGTTCACTTGTAGTTCAGTTCTTTGGCCTCTTCTGTTCCACTCCTCTGCTGCTTGTGTTACAGATGGGCCAATTTGTCCTTGCGGTCCATGTGTGAACACCAGGTCAAGATCTGACTATTCAGGGACTCACCACCCCAGTATGGTTGGTATCAGGCAAGTAATGACGGTCTTATTTATGCCTCCCCCACTATACTTCCTACTTTTTCAAGAGCTATCAGAAAAAGCAATCTGTTTTCTTCTGTAGTCATAGATTCGAAGAGTGATTTGGAAAACCAAAGAGATGGATCAGTCTATAAAGCGCTGCCTTTTCAAGCATGAGCACCTGAGTTAGACTACCAGGACCTACCTAAGAATTCTAGGCGTGATGGCACATGCTTTTAATGTCAGCACTAAGGAGGCAGAGACAAGCAGATCCCAGAGATCAAAGGTCAGCCATCTTAGCCAAGACATTGAAGCCAGTGAGAAACCTTGTCTCAAAATACCATAGTAGATGATGTCCTGAGAAACCTCACCCAAGGGCATCATCTGCCCACCCCCACACAATCATACAATCGCATATACTTGTACACACACATATACACGGACACACAGTCATACTCTCACTTATATTCATATACTTCTACACAAATTCACAAATACACTCACATAACTGCACACTCATACACACAAACATACATACACAAATATACACATACATAGACATGAGTGCGCGTGCGCACACACACGCACGCACACTGTAGGTTTGGAAACCGCTGGGGTCTTCCCCAGCTAATGGAAGGAGAAACAACCTGACTGTCAGACTTTCTGGGTCCAGCCAGGCCTGAAGCCAGATTCTGTGTGGAATATCCTTTTTCATTTAACCTAATTTGAATGAAGTTTCTGCTCCTGGCACCTGAAAAATTAGGGAACTTTATTTCTTGTAACCCCAACGAGTCTGCTTCATGACCTCTGAGACAGCTGTGGTAACGCCTTCTATCTCACTGCGTGATTGTACACAGAGGAAAAAGTACAAATCTTTGTTCCTTTTCCTGCTTGTAACCAGTCTGTGAAATTGGGTAGAGACATGGAGATTAAAATGGAAAAGACCTAAAGGAGAGGACCCTGAAGGCCATCTCAACTGCTCAAGCAGTAATTTGAGTCTTTTGGTAGAATAACATATTCGTTCATCCATCTGTCCGTCCATCCATCCACCCATCCTTCCATCTGTCCATCTGTCCGTCTGTCTGTCTATCTGTCTACCTATCTATGATCTCATATAGCCCAGGCTAGCCTCATATTTACTATGTGACTGAGGATAACCTTGTACTCCTGATCCTTCTGCTTCCTTGTTCCAGATGCTAGGATTATAAGCATGCACCTCTATGTCTGATTTCTGGTGCTGGGGATGGAACTCAGAGCTTCCTGTATGCAAGCACTGTACCACTGAGCTACAACCCCAAGCCCAAAACTTAAAAAGTAAATGTATATTCTCTCTCTCTCTCTCTCTCTCTCTCTCTCTCTCTCTCTCTCTGAGAGAGGGGGGGCTAGCAGGGCTGGGGGCACACACATGTGTCATGGTGTTTGTGTGCCAATCAGAGGGCACATTTCAGGAGTAAGCTCTCACCTTTCACCTCTGTTTTTGAGGCAGGGTCTCTCTTGTTTAGCACACTCCAAGCTGGTTGGCCCTCAAGCTTCCAGCTGATTTTCTTGGGATCACAGGTGAGCACCATGCTCTCTGTGTCACGCTCTTGATGAGCATCAAGCTCTCTACTGGTTACAAGATGAGCGTGGGCTGTCAGGTTTGCCAGGCAAGTGCTTTCTCCCCTAAGCCATCTCCTGAGCCTGTACGGTTTCTGTTTTTAAGTGCATGATGTAGCTGGGATAGGGCATAAGAAAAACATATTAAGAGGCTTGTAGTTTGGCAACAGGGGTACTGAGCACTCTAAGAATTCTCTAAGCAGTTTCTTTGTTTCAAAAGTTATTCGTTTAAAGTACAATACTTTTATTTAGCTTTTGAGAATTTCATAGAAACCATGCATTTTGATCATATTCACCCTTCTGTAGATACAATGCATTTTGATCATATTAGTCCTTCTGTTCCCTCCCCCTAACTTCTCTCTCACTCTCTTCCAATTTTGTACGCTTAAAAAAAAACAAACAAACAAACCAAAAACCATCTAGTCCAATCTGTACTGTTCATGAGTCAACCTATGAGGGGGCCCTTAAGAAAACCTGATTCTCCCTCCCCAGAAATCACCAATCACCAATATCCATTCAGCTCTTGAGCCTTTCCTGCTCCAAGCTGGAATGTTGCCTGGCTTGCTCTTGTGCAGGTCTAATACAGGCAACCACATCTGCTACAAGGCCATGAGCACAGCTTCCTGCTATGTCCAGAAGACACTGCTCCACTCTTGTCCTCTTTGACAGCCGGCTTGTAGAGTCTGAGATGGCAGTCCCTGAGCCTCAGGAAGGAAGGAAGGGGGTGACATAGTTGCCCCACTTGTGGCTATAAGCACTTAATATCCAGGCAGTCATTCAAGGAAAGTGGTTTGCATAAGAGGAAATGAGGGAGTGGGGCGAGTGGATTTGAGAGCTCTTCTTTGCACAAACACCCGGTGACGAGGTGCCACATCTTTGGAATTGCCACACTCTTGACTCAAAATGAAGAGGGGGACAGTGGCGAGGGGGGCACTGCAGTGCTTGCCATGGCCACCGAAGAGGGGTGAGTTTGGCCACCTGTCCTCCGGAGGTTGTTCAGGGAAAGCAGCCAGTCTGGGCTCCTGGGGGATGGCTCAGAAGGTGGGATCCTCCCTGAAGGACCAAAGGGATCCCAAGTTCAAGGGCACTGGGGCGTTTGAGGACAGGCTTCCTGAGAACTCTGCTGAGGAATCTGGAGAGGCAGAGCATGAGGGGAAGAAGCCATCACAGGTATACATGAGTAAAGAGTTTACTTACCCATGGGGGAGCTCAGAGAGCAGGGGGCATCTTGGAATTCCCCACTCCTCAGACATTGCATCTATGTTCAGTTGAGGTGAGGGTTCCTCTCCTCTCGCCTGTGGCTCTTTCTGCCCAGGGGTTACTCCAGCATCCAAGGATAACACCCTAAAGGTCAAAGATGATGACCATTAGCAGGAAAGCTCCTTACATGTCAGAGGACAGCACCTGGCTGTCTGAGCTGGGATCTTGGTGTCAATCACACCCTGGCTGGGTACCTTTCTGGGGAGAGAGGTGGATAACTGTGGCCAGAACTGACACTCCTGTGTTCTTCTTAGATTCCTAGCAGAGCTCAGATAAACATCCAGAACCTTTGGAATGTCACCCACCTTCCCACAGCCCTCCCTCCAGCCCCCCACACACACGAAGATGAAGTATTTTTAGCTGTGTTCATTGGCAGTCTGTTTCTCTAGACAGTTGCATAAGTGGCTTGGCGGGGACAGTGAGCTGCACCAGTGGATGGTAAAGCCATTGACTCTGGGGGTGCAGCCAGTGTGGCTTGGTGGGGTTGGCAGGGTCCAGGCCCCTCTGTACATGGAAGGAAAACCTGACACATGCCAGGGAGGTGAGGTGACTTCATCCTGGCAGATTTATGATGAGGAATAACACCAGAGCTCTCCAGCTGCTCCTACCCTTTGATGATTTTGGAATCACAGAATATTAAACTCTGAGAAGAACCCCTGAATGCAGACCAACTGGCTGTGCTGAGCAGTGTAAGGGTTCAGAACTGAGCCTCTGAGACTCAGAGCCTCAGAGCATCCCGGGACAAGGGAGAGCAGGGCTTTGGGAAGCAGGCTCTCTCCCATCGTGCTGGTTGGGTTTTCTCTTTTTCCTTGAATGTTCTGCGTTAGCCTCCCATCAGCACTTTGGGCTGGGACTGTAAGCACTGTTTTTATGAGTAAGAATACAAGCTCGGCTCACAGAGGTTAGCAAGGCTTCGCCTAAATCAAAGAGTAGAGCAGGAGCTGAGCAGACCTCGGTTCCACTCTCTTCCTGGCCAGACTCTTGTTTTTCTCCATCTTCAGGGAGAATTGGGACAAACCTCCTAAAAGAACCTGTGCTTCAACTGGTCAAAGTGTAGAGAAACAGTGACCTTGGGGAGCTGGGATGGAAATGGGACATCTACGTCATACCCTCTTCTAGAGGCTCAGAGAGCATGTTGAAAAGAGATAGCAGGAGCCAGATGTCAAGGAAAATTGGAGTGAGACATAGGACGAGACCACAGTACCCATGAACTCCCAACAGCTGTGGTCGACTGCGCAAGGCTTGTGCAAGATCAAGCCAGTCAACATTCCAGCACAAGCCCCCACCCCCATCTGAGGAGTCCCTGATGGTTGATGGACTCTAAGAGAGGGAGAGAGGGGAAGAGGGGGGAGAGGAAGAGCGCTTTTCTTTAAGGATATGTGCCCCCTGATAGGACAGTCACTCAATGGATGGCCCCACACCCACATGTATATGGGCAACACAAATGGGCTTAGCAAAAAAGCAAAAAAGGACATGAAGTTGGGAGGGAGCACAGGGGATGAAGGAGAATAGGTGTGGGAGGAGTTAGGAGAGGTTGGGGAGGTGACACAGACAGATACACATGAATAAATAATAAAATAAAATGTAAAATCACTAACCAGTACAGCCTGTTCTCTGTCAACTTGACACAAACACCCCACTCTAAGCCATACCTTTCTGCCTTGTGTCCCCAAAGTCTTGGGTTGCTATCATACTTAAATTGCTTTGTCATGCATGTTGGCCACAGCAACAAGAAGAATTAACGAGCATAGAATCCTGGGGAAAGAGAAAGAAAAACCACAAAATCAAATTAGCTCCTGTAATAAAAAATATCCAATAGTTGGGATTTTTAGGAAGGAGGAAAAATGAAGGGAGGGGACATGAGTCAAACTTCTTCCGATTGCCAGCATTTAAACTCCACAGGAAGCTTCCGACCAAGGAACTTTGGATGCCACCGCTGGCGAGGATGCTAACATCCAGCCTGCCAGCTTCACGCTTGCCTCTCTCCGGTGGAAACAGCCACCCTCGCTGCCCAGAGCCCCGTGCCTCCGCTGGCACTTGGAGTAAGGAGAGCTGGTAAAGTCACGCCCTCTCCCCCAGCCTGTGTCCCCTATGCAGAATGGGGGTGGGGGTGGGCTTGACCAAACGTTCTTGAGGTCTTGTCTGCATCGTTGGTACGAGGAAGCATGACTAGTTGCTATGGAAACCTTCTGGTGCCCAGGCTGTTTGTCATGTTTCAGAGATGTGTTCTTCTGCCACCTGGAGAATACTGCACTTGGCAGACACTGAAGTTCAAAGACAGGGTAGTTCTGACTTGGGAAGAACCAGAGGTGTGTGTGTGTGTGTGTGTGTGTGTGTGTGTGTGTGTGTGTGTGCGTGTGCGCGCGTGCTAGCTACTGTTCTGTTGTTGTGAAGAGACACCATAAACAAAGAAGCTTAGAGAAAAAAGCATTTACTAGGGGGGATCTTGCACGGCACCAGTTAGGAAGGCACAGGGCTGAAGCAGTAGCTGAACACTTGAATCTGATTCACAAGAGGGAGGGAGGCAGAGAGACTAATGCTGGACCTGGTGTGGGCTTTTAACACACCTCCTCCAACAAGGCCACACCTTCTAATCCTTTCTAAAGAGTTCCCCAGCTAGGAACCAGACATTCAAATATATGAGCTTGTAGGGACCATTCTCTTTTAAACCACAACAGTGTGTGTGTGTGTGTGTGAGTGTGTGTGTGTGTGTACGCGCGCGCGCATTTGCACATGTATGTAGGTAGGTACATGTATCTGCATATATAGGCCAGAGATCATGTCGATGTGCTCTATCGCTCTGTATCCCAGTAACACATGTACACACACTGATTTATTTGTGTGCACATGTGTTTCTCAGAGGACAACTTGACAAATCACTGGACTGATTAAGTCCCTCCTCCCACCAGCCTTGGATGGTGGAATGCTGGTGTATTTTGGAGAAAGGGAAGTGTGGTTCTCCTATAGTGTAGGCTCCTGGAATTGAACCCCAGTCACTGGTCTGGGCCACAGTGCCTTTGACTTTAGACTGAGCCGTCTAGCAGGCTCTTTACCTTAGTTTTTGAGACAGGATCTCAGTGAACTCAGAGCTCACCAACTGGCAACACTGGCTGACCAATGGACTCTAGAAACATGCCTGTCTCTGCCTCCTCCTGTCCCCACTCAGGTAACAGATGTGAGCTGCTGTGCCAGGCTTTCACATAGGTGCTGGGGGTCTGAACACTGGCCCTCGTGCTTACACAGTCATCCCCTTCCTCGCTGAGCCATCTCCTCATTCCCAGCTGAGGGCTTCTAGAAGTGGCATCATAGTTGGACACCATATAGGTGACTACCTGCTTGGGTTGGTTCAGAAGAGGGAGATAGACCAGATAGAGCGAGATAGATAAGGCAGATGCAGGGAGTGGACCAGATGCAGAAAGATAAGCCAGATGTTGGGAGATAAGCCAGATGTTGGGAGATAACCCAGATGCAGAGATAAGCCAGATGCTGGAAGATGGACCAGATGACAACTACAAAACTCCTCCTTTGTGACTTTAGGAAAGCTTGCTTTTCATTTCCTGTGGGCCTGTCACACCTTGTTCCATCCATACTGCCCTTTCTCCATAAAGCACCAGCTTCCCCACTATCCAAGGCTGGCAGTGGGAGGGACTTCCTTAACCAGTTCAGCGATGTGGCCCCAGCTGTTTCACCAGGGGCACTAAGTTGACAGAGAGGGCAGGAATGTTCTCACCTCTCCGCCAGGTTCAGGCCCACGGAGTCGCCCAGCAAGCCCGCTGACTGAACCCAACACACCTGTCACGGAAGGTCACAAGTGCTACAGTGGCCACAGACACCATCCTCAGGACCTGGCCCTGCAGGACTCTCCAGAGAGATGCTGCACAGAGACCCTGCAACATGGCGCTCCTCGGGGTTTGCTGGCCTTTGTCAAGGAGAGGCGTGTGTTGTGGTGGTCCAGGGCTACACAGCGGGATTTTAATACGGCCTGCCTCTCTCTGGGTAGTAATAAAAAGTCTGTCTTATGAGATGGTTGAACATTCAGAAGGAGCTATTCTGTAGAGATGTGAGCAAGGGTTCGGAGACCTAGAAAGATGGGTAGCCAGGGACTCTGCTTCCCTGGAGAGGGAGGGGAAGCTGACTGGAGTGCCGGTTCTACACCAGCCGTTCTCAACCTGGTAGAAACCTCTTTAGGGGTCAAACAACCCTCTAGACAGTATCCCATGGGCTGAATCCAAGAGGATGCCAAAGGCAGGGGGATCAGGTTAAGACCAAGTGTAGAGGTTACCCCAGGAGCAGTAGACAGAAAGGAAAATGGTAAGGAAAGGCAAAGACTTGCAGTATGACCTTCTGTCCTCCCTGACAGTAACACAGTGATGCAAACAGGACTGCAATTAGAAGTAAAGGAGGGATGCCTTAGTCTCTGCTGCTGGCTCTCTGAGGACCTGTCCTCTAGCACCCGTTGAGGTGAATGTGCATGATGGGAAACGGTCTTGGGAGCTTCATCTGGTGGGCACTCTCACTGTCACAGAAACACAGCATCCAGAGTCTGAGAAGCTTATCCACGTGATCTCCGGCTCTGCTTGCTCCTGAACTCTCAAGCAAGAGGCCACCTCTTCATTACTAATCTAACTAGTGGGGGAGATACACTGCGGAGTCCAGCTTTCTGTAATGCAAGCAGCCCCTGACCACAGTGACAGACGGCCCTGCCCTCTGGATGGGAGACGGCCATTTGCCAGCTCTGCAGAAATCTGCCTGATCCTGAGCTTGCCTGAGGCCCCTGTGTAGGCCCCTCAGAGTTGAGCAGGGTACCTTCAGTGATCAGATAGTAAGGAACTCGAAAAGGGTTTCCCAGCCCAGGTTACCCAGCAGGCTGGTTGTGAGTCTGAAACAGGAACCAAGTTTCTTCACTGCTGGGCCAGAGCCCTTGAATCCCTACTCTCCTCTGAGGCACGAACTCAATGGTCAGAGACTTCTTAGGGCAGATGTCTGATCTCACCAGTTGGCCCTGGAGCAGCAAGGCCTTTTAGTCAGAAGGGAGTGCGTGACCCAGAGAAAGACTGAGCATGACCTGTGTGTACACTCTTCCTGGTGTTTGCTGTCTTCTCAGCTAACCTCAGTGGACAAGACCCTCTGTGCTGGACCCTGAAGCCTTAGCAGTGTCCTGGGACACATGGCTCTGTTCCCACCTATGGAGAAATCTCCAAGAGAGGTTTCAGTTGACCTCAGAATAACCTTCTCTCCACCCTGTAGCCTGAGCCCCTGTGGGCCACGGCTCATCTGCTTGGGACACACATGTGAGCCGACTGTTTACATAGTGTTTGCTAGCAATAGCAACAAGAGCCCTTCTTCCTGATGCCTCTTAACGACAAGCTGTTGGTGAGGAGGGGCCACAAAGAGTGGGGCATCTAAAAGCATCCAAAAAAGAAAGTTTTGGGCTCACAAAAGTATCTGCAAAACAAGCCCACATTCAAAAAGAAAAGTGAAAAAAGTTTAAGCCCAAGTTCTTTCCCTCTGTGACTCATCATCGCAAATCTAGGCCTGGGTCCTAGGCATCAAGGTAAGTTCCCACTGCCACACGGCAGCCTGTTGAGCTTTTGTGACCCTTTGTACAACTCTAGTCTACCTGGGTAGACCCAGACGCCTGAGCTGTTTAGAAGAGACAGCAAGGATCCCAGGAAAACAAATAAAAGCTCAGGATCCAGAGTGTGTGGTTTTCTTGAGCCTCTTTTCAGATTCCACAGAGGCCTGTGTTAGTCAGGCTGGGCCACGGGGTGCTGGAGTAACACACGGTCCGACATTCTCGGTGGTTTGAGACTGCTTGGGGACCCTTAGTCCCATAACCCTGCTGCCTTCATTTTCCCAGGTTTTTAAAAAGATATCAGGAGGCAGAACCTGGTAAAGAAAAGTGTATTTGGGCTGTAGAGATGGCTCAGTGGTTAAGAGCACCAACCGCTCTTCTAGAGGTCCTGAGTTCAAATCCCAGCAACCACATGGTGGCTCACAACCATCTGCAATGAGATCCGATGCCCTCTTCTGGTGTGTCTGAAGACAACGACAGTATACTCATATACATTAAAAATAAATAAATTAAAAAAAAAGAAAAGTATTTTAAAAAAAGTGTATTTATCTACAGTCTGGTAGGAGCCGGAGAGAGTTCTCAGCTTCTGTCTTTTCTGTTGCCGTGTTACAAATACATAGAAAGGATGGACGAGCTACCTGCGTATGCTGGTCTGTCTGAGAGAAGTGGTCAGAAGTCTGTGAGAAACCTCTTCCTGAGGCGAGGTCCTCTTCTTCCACAAGAACTTCAGCCTTTCCCCCTGCCAGCACCGGCCTTCCCAGGAGGCGTTAGTTCTAAAGGGTTCCCTGTTTTGGGGTTCCTGTTTGACCGTCAATAATAAATTTTCAGGACCACTGGCTGATCCTCTTCCCCGCCGTCCTGAAGACCCTCGATAAGGAATAAGCGACTGTCTAAAACAACAGCAAACAAAGGGGAAAACTAGGGAATCGCTTTAGTCCAGTGGTTCTCAACCTTCCTAAGGCTGCAACCCTCAATACAGTCCCTCATGTGTGTGATCCCCAACCACAGAATTATTTCATTGCTACTTCATAACAGTAATTCTGCTAATGTTATGAATCGTAACGTAAATATCTAATATACGGGATATCTGACATGGGATACCAAGGGGTTGAGACTCAGAGGTTGAGAACCGCTGCTTTATTATGTGGTGTGTGTGGTGTGTGTGTGTGTGTGTGCACACAAGCACATTGTGGGCACCTAAAGCCAAGCATTACATGAACTACATTTCTGCTCGTTCTCATGAAGCAGAGGAGAAACTGGCTCCCATAGGTGGTTTATTGTTGTCAGAACTAGGCTGGGATTTGAACCTATACACACCTGGTTGGCTAGGACTGAATCCTATGATTCCTCACCCTCCAGCCTCTGTGAGGGTCCAGTTCTAGTGTTTGCTGTGTGTGTTTCTGTTCATGTACTTCCATCCATTTGGGAAATATTTATTGAGGACTCCAATGAGCTGGGCATTGTTCTATGTGATGAAGAAAATTCACACAGGGCCCAGTGTCTGCAGCCTGACATTGGCAAGAAAGAATTGTGGTACTGGGGAGACAGTTCAGTTTAAAGTGTTTGCCGTGCAAGCATGAGGCTCTGAGCTGGATTCCAGACCCAGATCATTGTTTTTTAAAAGCCAGACTTATAACCTCAGTGCTAGGGAGACAGAGGCGGGTGGCTCTCTGGGGTTTGTTGGCCAGCCCAGCTCCTTCAGCAGGGCTACCAGCCAGTGAAAGACCCTTTCTCAAAGTCAAATCCAAACAAACAGATGGGCAGAACCTGAGAAAGGACATCCACGTTTGTCCTCTGCTACCACATACATACATGTGAACGTGCATCCACAAGTACACTTACACACACATGAAAACACACATGTGCACACATAAGACAGGGAGGGGCTTGGAAGAGAGGTCTGTAAATAGACTAACTGCCTACTGTGCATGGATCAGAATTCCATCCTCTAAAGCGAGGCAGGCCCGGCAGCTGTCTGTACTCCTAGCACTCTGGAGGCAACCCCATGGCAAGTCGACTAGCTAGACGTGGGAACTGGAGGAACTGGTGAGCTTCGGACTCAGTGAGAGACCCTGCCTTTGTACATAGGGCAGAGTGTGACTGATGAAGGCAGCTGAAGTCCATCTCTGGCTCCACATGCACTTGGAAACGCTTGCAGAGAGAGAGAGAGAGAGAGAGAGAGAGAGAGAGAGAGAGAGAGAGAGAGAGAGAGAGAGAGAGAGCCAGAGCCAGAGCCACAGACAGACAGCACACGCATGCACGCACACACACACACACACACACACACACACACATACACACACACGCACGTACACACACACACACCATTCAGCTTGTGACTAAGGAGACACAACTTTAGCAGAGAGTGGGTGTGCAGCAGGCCAGGGCAGGTTAGCCAGAGCTACTCCCAAGCCTTCCTCAGCAAACAAATTCCCTGACTCAGGGCAGCTCGCTCACAGGGAATTCCACAAATGTCACCACATTCTGAGCCTGGGCTCCAGTTTTTCTTAAGTGACTAATGTGTGGGGTCACAGTTGTCACATTCTCTCCAACATGGTGGAATCCGACTCAGAGGAGACATCCCCCCAATGTTTAGGAAATGGACAGACTGAGGAGTGACTGAGCTGAAGACTGACGGGAGCCAACGCCCTCCCGCTCTTCGGTCCTCTGACCACAGAGATGCTGCCTCAGGAGCCCTTCCTTCCCCCAGCATCCAACGCGCGCGGCACTGGCGTGAGCCTGTGTGGCTGGAAGCCCTGCCTGCTGTGTCTGACCAAAAAGGGCCATGTGCCAGTCCCTGCCTTGTCTGGGGACTTCACTCTAGAGACAATTGTCACTGTATTAGTATGTGTTCGAGGACATTGTGGTTGGCACTCTCGTCACAGGCAGACAGGCATGACTCCAGAACGCCCGACGGAAAACGGCTTTTCCCAAACGCCTCTCCCACAACTGCCTTAAATCTCACGGATTATGATTTATCCCCTGGGCATTAGCCTCAGGCTTCTCTTTAAAATTCTACACCCCGCCTCGTGTGTGTGTGTGTGTGTGTGTGTGTGTGTGTGTGTGTGTGTGTGTGTGTGTGTGTCAGGGGAATTTGGTGCACATGTGTATGGGGCCAGAGGACAACCTCAGAGGTTATTTCTCAGGAGCCATCCGTCTTATTTTGAGACAGGATCTTTCATTGGTCTGGAGCTCACGGATTAGGGTAGGCTGGTTGGCTAGTGAAGCCCAGGATCCCCTGTCTCTGCTTTCTCAATGGAGGGATTAATAATTACACCATCGTGCTTGGCTTTTTGTTACATGGGTTCTGGGAAATGAACTCAGGTCCTCACACCTGGGCAGCAAACATTGAATAGATGGAGCTGTCGCCACAGTGCCCCGAGTCCTTATAGAGCTACAACACTTTGTGTCCGCCGCTGAACGGGGGATGGGTACAAACACGCCTGCGGCAGGGACAGAGATCTCATCAGTGTGTAGAGCGTGTGCCTTGTGATGTGCTCTGCATGCACACAGGGCCGGCTTTGACTGACAGGTCTGCCAGCCCAAGGCCCACAGGCTTTTCAAACCCAGGGATGGTTGTGAATGCATCCCAGCACAAACTGCAAACCTATCTGAAACGTTATGAGAGTTTGGGGTTGTTTTGGTTTTGTATTTTTTCGGTAACCCGATTGCAAGGTTCTTAAGTGTGAACTTGGTAGGTGACAAAGTCATGTCACAAAGTCAAAAAGGTTGGATACAGAGCCAGTGAGGTGGCTTAGCTAGCAAAGGTACTTGGAGCCATACTTGAAAACCTGAGTTTGATCTCCAGAACCCACATGGGAAAAGGAGAGAACTGACTCCCACAGTGTGTCCTCTGACCTCTACATACATACCCAGGCAAACACACACACACACACACACACCATAATTTAAAGAAGACTTTGGGCATATCTGCTAGGGGATATGTATATTTGGTCCAATGAACTGGTGAGAAAAATGATTCAGAACAGCCGCTCACTCACCTAAGGTGCCATAACTGGATGCCTCCTGTGTGCAAGGCCACAGAGCTATAGCCTTGTGAGGCTGCTGTCTGGTGAGGAGAAAGATGGGGCAGCTAAATAGAGTGGATGCTAAGTAAAGGCATCCACAATTGGGTGGGGGCGGGGCAACAGGACCGATCAGAAATAGGTGAGCCTATTTCTGATTCCCCCAGAACAGGATCGAGAGAAAGGTTTTCAAACCCTGATAAGGACAGACAGCCTCAAGCTCCGAATCGTTCCAGAAGACACGTGTACCAGGTAGGCAGAGCGTGCAGGAAATAGAAGAATTTAAAGTAGCATGGATCAGAAAATAACAGGCGCGGAACTTCCAGTGTGGAGCCACTGAGGCTCCTGCAGAGAGAGAGCCCTTGGTGGGATCTGCTTTAAATATGTCCACCGAGGGCCAAGAGGGCACAGTAACTGAGTGTGACGAGGCACCCTGGATGGGGTGCCAGGATCGAAAAGGCGCGTTAAAAGTAAGCTAGTGCCACCCTGATGGGCATGGGGTTTCTCGTGATAAAACAGCGGGGGCTCCTTCCTTGTCATAGATGCAAGGAAGCACGTCAGCCATAGAGGAGGCTTCGGGAAGGGTGTGTACGGCACTCTACACTGCTTATGAAAACTTTCAATAACTGGAACATTTCTCAAATACAAATGGGGTAGGCGGGGCAGGAGGGTGGGGAGGGAGGGTTGGAATACGGAAGTGGGGAGCTGCTGCCGTCTAGTGGTAAGAGGCAGGCTCTACAGGAGCCCGAGAAGCCAAGGGAGGGACCAAGCTGAAGGTAAGAATCAGAGGTGATCATCTTTGCTGTAGGCACAAAATGTGAGGAGGGAACTTCACGAAAGATTAGGTGAGAGACAACCCCAGCATCCCTAGGCCCTGATCCAGTAGAGCAGAATTCTTCCCCCAAGTGCTTCCCAAACCCTTCATGGCAACGGGGCTGGTTTTGTTGTTGTTTGACTGGTTGGTTTTAAAATCCACTTACAGTCCAGTGAAAATGAATATTTTGACTGACATCTTTTTAATGCAGCATGTCCACTGAGCATGCTCGGATTTCGAGCATTTCCAAAAGATTCTAAGGGGGCCGCACACTGTTGTGGTCTCTTTGCTGACCGGAAAAAAAATAACCCAGTTTACAGATTGGCACTGCTGCCTTAACGCTCACAATTATCCATTGTAGAGATTTGGAATCTCAGGGTGCCGATGACAAAGTGGCATGTAGCCGGAGAGACAGCTTGGTCAGCAAAGCACAAACAGGAGTCCAATACTCAGAAGCCACCCACAGATCCAGATGTGGTGGCACATGCTGCAATTCTGGACCTGGGGAGCAGAGATAGAGGCTCAGTGGTCAGCCAGCCTGCCTTAACCAGCAAGTCCCAGGCCAACACAGAGGCTTTGTCTTAAAAAGCTAAAAAGGTAAGGACACTTGAGGAACTACACCAGAGACTGACCTCTGACCTCTTCAGGCATACACACATTTATCAGCACAAATGAACACACATGCATGCATACACACAGAAGGGATGGGGAATAAAAACCTTGAAAAGGTTTGCAAGCCATCTGAGGTCACGCACAGCTGGAAACTACAGGGAGCTGGGATTTCATCTGTGGTCAGTCTGTCTGGAGCAGTGATCCACCCACTTCACGTGGCCCCACCATCACTCAGCCAGCGCTATCAGCGCTGGACCTCCTTCCCCGTGTCCTTTGGGCTGTTCTTGAAGCTCTTCTTCAGGTCTTTCCGCTGAAGACTCGATCATATGTTGTGTTAGTTGGCTGAGAAGAATGCTTGGGAAAGCCTTTGCCAGGCCTGACATCACACAGCCTGTGTCCTGTGAGCCCTCATGGCCGGAACAGAGAGCAAGCTCAGAGCCACAGGAGACCTTAGCAAGAGGTCAGGAACACTGACCCCGACCCTGGCATCATGCCCCGGTCTCTGTTACTGACATATTTGAGGTACTAATGAAGAGCGGGGGGGGGGTCACAAAACACCCCAAACAAGGACACAAGGACGGCCCTTTGCTGAGTTCAGGCAGCACTCAGTAGCAACTATGGAAGTCAACGATGAAAGCTGGATATCTGGTCACCAGCAGACACAGAGCAGAGTGGGAGCCGTGGTGGCTTCTGCCCCGAGAAAGTGCCAGGAGGGTGGGAGTACCTTGTTACCATGTTTCCTATCCCCGTCTCTCTACTCTGGCAAGGGTGAGCTCTGGCCACGTCTCAGGTGTGGGTACAGGGATGTGTAGTGAGAATTTCAGTTTCTGGGGAAAAAAGCTAGTTTTAGTATGTGAGTATGTTTTTGCTTTAACCCCAGGTGTGGGATGTGGGGCGGCTTCAGATGGTCCACAGCTGCTGACTATGATTTGTCTCGTGCTCTGTCAGGGGCTGATTTTGCCAGTTAAACATAGTTCACGTTTGGAATTCTGGGAACTCTTGAGAGAGTATATAAATGACAGAGCCCTAGCGGGAGTGGCAGCTGCTCTTCCCCCTGCTGCCGGTCTCCATTGCTGTTGTGTTTGCTGTTTTGCTGGAGGAGATAAACAGATGGGAAAGGCTGCTCTTGCCCCGATCATCAGGAAGTAGTCTAAAGAGTTCTTACCCCCTCTCCCCTCTAACCTTCCTTCTTGCCAACCTAGTGTTGGGGTTGGAAGGGACTGTGGTGGGGAAAGGCAGTATATATAAGAACCCAATAAAGTGGATAAAAGGAATGGTTACAGGGACAGGAGGGATGACCTTGGAAGCCACCTCCTTTCAGACATCTTAGAAGCACCCAGCTTCCAGCAGACGCGGTTCCGGTGAAGGGCAGTCAAGACAGTCAAAGAAAGGGTGAGGTTCCCCAGCCTTCAAGCAAGCAGATTTTGTCACTGACATCAGATAGCTGACCCTGGAGGACATTAAGGTGATGTCATCCAGCACGGAAAGGTAAAGAACAGACGCTCTCCCCTATGTGGGAAGCGCTACGAGTAAAATTCATAGAAACAAAGATCAGAATAGTGACCACCAAAGGCTGAGGGGCAAGGGGGTGGCGAGGTTGGTCAGAGGAAATAAACTTTTTGTCATTCAGGGAGAATGAATTCAAAAATTTTATTGTACAGAAAGTTGGCAATAGCTGGGAGTGGCCGTGCACACCTTTAATCCAGCACTCAGGAAGCAGAGGCAGATGGATCTCTGAGTTCAAGGCCAGCCTGGTCTACATAGTGAGTTCCAGAACAGCCAGGACTACATAGAGAAATCCTGTCTTGAAACTACCCCTACCCCCACAAACACACAAATGTGGCAATATACTGTGTGCTTGAAAATTGCAAGGCCCTAAATTTTAAAGTGTACTTACCACAAAACAAAACAAAACAAACAAAAAAAAAAACCCAGTGAGATAAGGTATATGTTAAACGGATTGGTTTATCATTCACAATATATACACATATACTGAGCATCACATTATCACACACACACACACACACACACACACACATGCTCACACACATGCACGCTCACACACAGGCACACACACACCTGATTTCAAGGTGTCCAGACTGGCCTTTAACTTGCTAAGTAGCTGAGGATGATCTTTACATTTCTGATCCTCCTGCCTCAACCTTCCAAATGTCAGGACTAACAGACATGTGCTCAAACACCTGGTTTTGGCCAGGGCTGGGAATGGAAACCAAGACTTCATGCACACCAGGCAAGCCCTCTATCAACTGAGCTACACCCCCAGCTGTGTGTGTATATGTACATACATAGACATACATGTGTGTGTGTGTGTACACGTGTGTGTAGGTGCATGTGCGAACACACAATTTTACTTGCCAGCTAGAAAATAAATAGAAGAAAAAGAAAGGGTCAGATCTTCAATCTTGTTAGGTGGGGATACACAGGCCAATCACAGACACATGTGCAGGGTGCGGAGTGGGGTGAACCCAGAGCCTTGTGTCTTTTTGAACATTTCATGGTATAATTTGATTTCGGAGAACTCCGTACATAGATTGTTAGGATTAGAAGTATGATGAAGGATTTAGAGATAGATAAAGATGAGTCAAGTGTCTCTCTGGAATGACGGGTACTGGTGTCTACCCCTGCTGGACCCTTGCAGGAGCAAGCCCTCAGCATTCCAGGTTTTTATGCTTTGGGGGAAGGACCTTGGGGATCTGCTCCCATCCAGCTGCTGGGTCTGACAGTGGTTTATTATCATGACCAAAAGCCCAGGGTAGCAAGCCTCGTGTTGGACATGTTGGCTGGTGGCTGGATCCTGAGCACTGGGGATGCTTGGGAAATCCCCGTGAGAGATCTGGGTGTTGGCTTTTCCTTTGAGACGCAGACACTCCCTGGTAACTATTGTTCCCAAGTGTGGTTTTTCAAAACCTTCTTTTCTGCAAATTCCATGGCTAGCCCAGACTGATTCTTCTGTCTAGGAATTTGAGGGGCTGCTGAGAGCAGAACAGGGGTTTTATGGGAAGCAGGCATCAGAGGCGTAGACTCTGGCAGAATTCACCCAGGCCTTGAGCTCTCTTGCTTTCAAGCTCACACTTCATTAATGGCCGCCCGGCCTCACCAGGTCGACTTTAACAAGCGGCCCCTCCAGTGCTCTGGATTTTTGTGAACGTTTTCCAGGCAGACTGCTATTTGTCCTGACGCTGGAATGAAGTTCCTGGTGGCCCCAAAGCAAGATCCAATGCTCTCCCTACAATATGAGGTGTTGACCAGTGTGGTTCACTCTTTATTTCTTTTCCCCTAGGAGGTATCGCGTGAATTTCTCTAGACCAGTGGCTCTCAACCTGTGGGTCAATTTGTAACAATGAAAATACATCTTGCATATCATATATTTATATTACAATTCTTAACAGTAGCAAAATTACAGGTAGGAGGTAGTAATGGAAATAATTTGATGGTTGGGACTCACTATAACTTACGGAACTGTATTAAAGGGTTGGAGCATTAGGAAAGTTTTCATTTTATGAGTGGGGAAACTGAGGCATACAATCACGTAGCCAGAAGGGGGCAGAATTGGGAATCAAACTTGGGTTTTCCTAGTCCAGTGCAGACACATGAAACTTCCAGTAACCATCTGATACAGAGCCCTGGACCAGTGTGCTGGCCTGCTCCTGAGGCAGCACCAGGCCTCAGCTCCTCCTTACCTCAGCCTTTTGACAGAGTATGGGTTTCAGTTGGACAGAGTCTAAAGTTACTTCACTCTAAAGGGTAAATGAATGGCAGTCGGTCATCATTCCAGGTCAGATGGGCAAAGTTTAAGCCAGGCTCGAGGTCCCCCTCTATCTCCACAGGTGGGGCCTTGGGCAAACCTTAGGGACTCTGGGCCTTGTCTTCTTTGAAGTAAGGACAGTAATTCCTGTCTCCGTAGGGTCTTTGGGGGCTGGGTATGTAATTGTTGGTAGAGTGCCTGCCTAGCATGTGAAATCCCTTGCACCCAATAAACCGGGTGTATAGGTACACACCTGCAAGGGTGGAGGGGAGTGTCGGGGAAGGATGAGGACTTGGGAGTGTCTCAAATCTCCTCCAAGACAGTAGGAGGTGGGGGTGACTTGAGGTTTGTGTTGGCCACATACAGAGATGGTGTGGGTCAACCATTTCTCTTCTCTTGCCTGGAGATTCTCAGGCAGCCAAGAACATGAGATGAACTACATTCTGGCCATGGGGTTCCTGCAGTCTTGGTGAGGAGGGCAGGAACATCTGGGAGCTTCCAGACACTTCCCAGTTGGTCTGAATGGGTTTTGGAAGCAGGCCCCTCAGCTCCCTCACTTCCTGTCATCAGGCCAGGGAGAGCCTGGGAACCCTCAGGTGCCTTCTTTACTTCAGAATGGTCGAGGCGCCTGGGCTTGGAAGACAGAGACTGCCCAGGCATATGCGGGGCTGGAGGCCTCCTCTACCCAGCCTGGCCTAGCACTGTGATGCCTTGGATCCCTGTTGGTCCCTATTCTGGAACTCAGCTGCTTTCAACTTGAACTTGCTGCTGTCTGAAGGCTCCTCAACTCCGGAAGTACTGCCCTGCTTTCAGCCCTATCCAACTTCTTTCACTGTGGGTTAGAGGTCAGAACACCATCACTTGGACCCTCCCCCCCAAATTCCGTAGGACTCTGCTGTCTGGGAAACCCTCTGTCTCAGGCATCTGCAGGGGAACCAGCCTGCACCAGGTCTGTAAATGCTGGCTGTGTTCAGAGGAGAGACCTAGGGAAGGCTTCAGGGCTGAGGGTGTAATTGTTTTCCCTCCTGGGCTATGTGGGGCAGGAGACCAATAATGCTGCACCAGGCAGTGCAGGCCACCCAGGCAGCATGGAGAGCCCAGAGCACAAAGGGAGGCGGTATTGGAGCATGCCCAGGCTGAGGGCACACTGTGAACATTTGCATCTTAGAGGTAGTCGACCACTCCTCGGAGCTCCGAGACCTCTCTCCACATTTCTGGTCTCTTCTCTCCCACCGTCTCTTCCTCTTTCCACTTCTCCTCATTGGCTGTCTGGACAAATGGACTCACATCCCTTACCCCCTCACCCCTGCATAAATGTCTCTACCTCAGCTACCCAAGACCCAAGCTAAGTGCTGCCTCTTCCTTAAAGCCCATCCTACCTTCCAACCAGAACTGAACAATTTCCCCATGTGTTTCTGATGACACATCTGCAAACTTTGTTAGAATGAGTCACAGGCTATCTGACTTTGGAGCAGTTTACTGTATGTATCTATTATGCCTGGGCATCTCTCTCCTTCCCACATCCAGCAAAATCCAGACACAACAGAACACTCACTATCTCAGAAATTTTATAACCATTTATTGAGTGTTTACTATGTGCCTAGCAAGGCCTAGGCACTCATATAACCTCCTAAACCCCTTCAGGCCAAGCAGGGAAGGCCCAGAGGCTTCCTCACTAAGACAGCAGCAGGAGCTCTCTTTGGCCCACAGAACCAGGCCATCCCATCCCATGCCCTTGGCCACCTGAGAATCCCTCATGAGAGAAATGGAATCCCTCCTCACAACCCTATGGGGCAGGCTCTAAGGTCCAGTTTTACCAATGAGGAAGCTAAGACACAGAGATGTTTGGTAATCTTTTTGGAGTCACACAGCAAGTTGCAAAATATGGCGTCATCCATGGGCAGCTTGGATCCACCGTCTGTGCCTTTTGCCCTGTCTCAGTGTGGTTCTGAAGATAGGGGTCTGCCTTTTGGACTTGAATCAGGGCTTTACCTTCCCTAACTGCGTGGGTTTGTCAGAGCCACCTAATGCTCAGGACCTGAGGTTCCCCCTGTGTGAAACAGGTAACCATGGATACATGAGCTGCAGCATCGAAAGGAGTCTTCAGTGATGGTGTGTGCAGAAGAAGTCATAATCCAGAAAAGCTGATCTGGGAGTGGAGGTAGCCATGCTTTGAACTAACTCGGTGTTCACCAAGGATACCTGGCCCATAATAACCAGATGGGGGATACTAGTCTTTGAACCCCACAAAGACCCTTTCCACCTGTTTTTCTCAAACACATTTTTTGCTTCTGCTCTCTTCCAGCAGGGACTTTTGTTTATTTTGTCTGCGTGAAGCTGGGGGGGGGGATCCTTTCCAGCCCTTGGCAGTTGCAGCCCCTCCCCCACCTCCTTTAGTCTCATCCCACCCCTTCCCCCTCCCAGCTCCCCCACATCTGGCCTGCTTCTGCTGGAAACTTGGTCCCCCAGGGGAGCAGGGCAAGTGGCTACTGCTGACCCAGCCAGCAGATTCCTGAAGTGTGAGCAGGTTGGTTTTCATCAAAAGATTTGAAAGCTCAGGATGGCCAGACACTTCTCCTTAGGGTAATGACATTTGCAGGCTCCGCAGCCTGGCTCCCGGCTCCTGTGCCCTGTAGCTCTTTGCCTTCCAAAATAGTCCCAGAATCCCTGAGGTAGACTCCAGGAGGCCTTCGCCTCCCTCCCAGAAACTTTGCTTGGGATCTAATCAGATAGGACAAAACCCAATTCTTATATATGAGGCATTGCTGGATGGGATGTCACTCCATTGGTAGAGTGGCCACTTGCCTAGCATGCAGGAAGCTTAAGGTTCAGTCTCCAGCTCTGTAAAACCTGGGCATGGTAAAAATGCATTTGTAACCTCAACACTTGGGAGGTAGAAGCAGAATGGTCAGAAATCCAAGGTCACACTGGTGACTACACAGTGAGTTCAAGACCAGCTTCCAAGAGAACCTCTTTCAAGTAACACCATCAAAAACCAGCTAGACATCCCAACCAGGAGGCTGTAGGGATCCGACAGTCCAGGTACTGCCAGCAACCCTCCACCTGGCCTTTATAATGCTGTGCCCACAGAGCTCCTCCTGCCAAGTTGCTTAGCAAGGCTTACTTCCTGGTGCCAGGAATGCTTAACTGTGTGTCGGTGTCTGTACCTAGGTGCCCAGAGATCTAGGTCCATGCTGTACCTGAGGATGCTTCCAGAAGACAACTTTTGAGTTAGTGGCTAGAAAAAGCAGGTAGGCTTCCTGTGATGGCTAACAGTGATGCCAACATAGAATCACTTAGGAGACAAGGCTTTGGGCACGCTTGTGAGAGAGTGTCTAGACGGGATGACTGAGATGGCAGACTTTCCCTAACTGTGAAAAGCACCATTTCATAGGCTGGGACGTCAGACGAAGCTGAGCACATCATTCATCTCTCTTCTGTCGATATAATGTGGCCAGTTATCTTGAGCTCCTGCCTCCATGATGGACTGTGACCTTAAACTGTGAGCTTAAGTTTTTGTTGTCACGGCAAGAAAACTAAGATACCCTCGCAGTGTGGGCAGCATCTTCTAGCCCCAAGAGCAGAGGAGGAGAAAGTGTTAGTGGCTTTTTAATAAGTGTCGCGGTTTTCCTCTTAACCCAGCTAGCTCCCAGATAATTAAGACTGGACTATTATATTTTTTAACAAGCTTTAAGGGCACAACAACTGAGCTGTATGACTCTGTTTTAATCCTCTGAGCTAATCTGGCTACCTCCCAGCCAAAAACCCTGAGATACTTGCATTTTATAGCTTTCTCTGCTCCCGGTATTTTTCTAATCGGGTCTCCTGGACTCTCTTACGATGGCTAATACCCTCTTCTTGTCTGTCCTTCTCCCTCTCCCCTGGCTGGGAAGAAGTCCAGCCCTATTCTCTCCCCTACTTAGTCACTGACTGATCAGCTAGCTTTATTGACCAATCAGGGAACAATTGGGGAACAATGTGTACACAACATTGAGACAAGAGATTCTTAAAATAAGGATTGCAATTGGATATGGGGGCACAGAAGTCAGCATTTGAATAATACAATAATAATCTTTTCACAATGCACAATAATATTCGACCTGGAAGAAAGAGATTGCTTTAGTTAGGGTAACTACTGCTGTGGTGAAACACCATGACCTAAGCAACTTGGGAAGGAAAGGGTTTAATTGGCTCGCACTTCCTATCACAGTTTGTCATTGCTCTAAAGCAATGGGAGCTGGGAGAATAGAGCTAATAAATGAGACAGGCTAAAGTCTCAGGCAATAGCCAACTTTATTCAGAGCATCAGACAATTACTACTGTAAGGGTTAAGAAGAGATACCCTAGTAAATTGTACGATCACAAGGGCAGGCTGAATGCAACAAAAATAGTTTTTGCATAGAAGCATATAGACAAACCAATTATAATGACTAATCTGAAGTAAACTCACTCCTGTCCGCTACACCTGCGAGGGACACAAAAGCACATTCTAAGAACAATTTCATGTTTTTGAAAAAAACTGAGGTTACAAGACTCTTCTCATGGTTCCTTAGAGTTTTCTCACATGCACTCAGAAATCTCCTCACATGACTCCATTCATGGACTGTGTTCTGACAATCACTGAAGAAAGTCAGGACAGGAATCCAAACAGGACAGGAATCCAGAGGCAGGAGCTGATGTAGAGGCTATGGAGGAGTGCTGCTTACTGGCTTGTTCCCCATGTCTTGCTCAACCTGCTTGGACCACCAGTCCAAGGATGACACCACCCACAATCAACCACTAATTAAGAAAATGCCTTACGGGCCTACCTACAACCTGATCTGAGACATTTTCTTTCTTTTTCTTCTTTTCTTCTTCTTTCTCTTCTTCTTCTTCTTTCTCTTCTTCTTTCTCTTCTTCTTCTTTCTCTTCTTTCTCTTCTTCCTCCTCCTCTTCCTCCTCCTCCTCCTCCTCTTCCTCCTCCTCCTCCTCCTCCTCTTCTTCTTCTTCTTCTTCTAACATCTGAATTTTTTTAATCCTTCTTTACAGGTTACCTAGACCACTTTTTGATTAAGAAAAGTATAGAAAGTTAATAACTGCCACAAGCAGATGCCAGTTGGTGGCACATGCCAATTTCCACAGAGTCCTGCTTTTCAGGGTGTCTGAATGCACTGCTCAGGGCCTCTGCTTAAACTTGCTGGAATCACTCATGGCAGATTTTAGTCCAGAGGTCACTTTTCCCCCATATTTATTTGTAAACGCTTCAGCATTCTTACAGAACTTTTTATGGTCCTTAGGGTATTCTTCAGCTAGGTCAGCCCAGAGTGTGTGCTCAGCCTGGGGGTGGTTCACCAGTGCTATGAGGGACTGGATTACTAAGTCAGTCTTAGTGGCTAGCTTCCAGTTTTCCACACTAATTACGGGCAGACAGACCCGCCCCTTCTCGTCAATGTTAGGGTGGTGGATCTTTGTTTTAAATGTGATCTTGGGTAGCTTGAAGGGTTACTCTGCTGGGAAGCTGATCTCAATTCTGAAGGCTCCCTTATCACAGGGAGGGTTGTCGGGAACAAATGAACCCTTGCCAAGTCAATAAATTAGCTTCATCAACCTGGATGTTACGGAAGTTTTTCATTCCACATTTGTGGATCTCTTCAAGCTCCTTCATCAGCCTCCTGCTGGCCACCATCTTGGATCTGGTGCTGCTGCTTTCAAGAGGCATTTTCTTAATTGAGGTTTCCTCCTCTCAGATGATTTTAGATTGTGTCAAGTTGACTTTAAAACTATCCAGCACAATTCTATTCTATTCTATTCTATTCTATTCTATTCTATTCTATTCTATTCTATTCTATTCTATTCTATCCTATCCTATCCTACCCTACCCTACCCTATCCTACCCTATCCTATCCTATCCTACCCTATCCTATCCTATCTCTCCTCCTCTTCCTTTTTTTTATTTTCTCCCCCTCCTCCCCAGACTCCTTTGCTTGAGTTGAGACATCAGCCTTCCACACTATGTATCACTAGGCCTATGTTTCAGTGCCCTTGACTCCCAGG
Organism: Rattus rattus; assembly: GCF_011064425.1. Classification (NCBI taxonomy): domain Eukaryota; kingdom Metazoa; phylum Chordata; class Mammalia; order Rodentia; family Muridae; genus Rattus; species Rattus rattus. Next base: position 57,066,267 of record NC_046161.1, read on the forward strand.
CCTTCTGTCTTGGGCTGGACATGACATCACATATTTCTTGGTATCCAGCTTGCCAATTAGACCATGGGTCCTCTTCATCCCCCATAGTTATGGCCACCATGAATGTAAATCCATCTTCATTTATAGATGTATATATCTCAACCTGTTCCATTTTGCTAGAGGACTTTGGTTAATCTGAGGTTCACCAAGAGAAGGAAATTGGATTCTGGAGGTCAGATCAAGAGGAGTAACCATCTGCTACCCACCTACCAGGGACCACTGAAACCCCAGGGAGTCCAAGCTTCTCATGCAAATCCATTTGGAAAGTTACAGCAGGGCCAGGTGGGGCTGAGGGTGCAGCTCCATGGTAGGTGTTTGTCCAGCTTGTACCAGACCTTGAATCCAATCTTCAGCTTGAAACTAACAAACCAGTCTGGGCAAGATGGCATATGCTTGTAAGCCTGCTGTGAGGACTCTGGGGGCAGAGGCAGGAAGATCATGAGTTCAAGGTCAACTTGTGTGACATAGCAAGTTGCTGGCTAGTCTGAGGTAGGGAACCTTGTCTTAAACAAAACAAAACATAGTCGTCATAAGCAGACTTGATTTCCAGACATATCGAAAAGCTCAAGGTGTGTGTGTGTGTGTGTGTGTGTGTGTGTGTGTGTGTGTGTGTGTGTTATGGCTCAGCCAGTAAAAACTTATTTTGCATGCATGGGAGATATCAGAATCCACATTTAAAAAAAAAAAAAAAAGCTGGTCCAGACATGGTCAAGGTATATGTAACCGTCAATCCTAGCAGAGGCAGAGGCAAGCAGATCTCTGTGAGTTTGAGGCCAGCCTGGTCTATATAGTTGGTTCCAGGACAACATAGTGAATCCCTTTCTAAAACAAACAAAAGCAGGCATGGTGTTTCAGGTTTATAACCAGACCTAGGGAAGTGGAGTGGGGAGGATCCCTGGGACCCAACAGGAATAAAGGCAGCTGAGGGGCTTCCAGAGGATTCGGCGCGGAGGGAAATGGGGAGCATCTAATGTCAGGAACAAAGAGAGGAAAGAAGCCGCAAAGAGACTGGAAGACCGTGGGCAAGGAGGACAGGTAGCTGTGGAGGGGCTGCAAGGAAGCTGGGCGTGGAGTTTAGCAAGGAGGGAAGGTGAGAGGGACCCACTGCTGCCTCCAGTACAAGTGAGGTGAGAAAAGGGTGGTGAGCCCCGGAATGCATTGGCAAGAGGTCACAGGCAAGCTTGGCAAAACCCATTTTTATAGGAGAGGTGGGCCAAGAATCACACTGCAGTGTAGATGATGGGAGCAGACGTCTGTGGTGTGTGTGTGTGTGTGTGTGTGTGTGTGTGTGTGTGTGTGTATGAGAGCTCGCACACATAGAGGAAAGTTAGCTTGTTTGTCTTGGAGAGGAAATGAGTGACCTTGTCACAATACAGAGAAAAGAACAGAGGGGAAGGTTAAGCATAGAAAGGAGGGAGAAGGAGGGAAAGAGCAGAGAGGAGAGGCAGGTAGGGCAGCTCAGCATGGAAGAGACTGCAGCCCTGCAATGGGACGAACAGAAGAGTGAACCCCTATCTAAGTAGGCCGGTGTGGTGGAGGTGGGGTGGGCAGTGGGCAGAGGCTCAAGGGAGCAGAGGCCAGACCTTGCTCCTCTGACCCCACTGAGCTGTGTGACCTTCAGAGGTGGCTCCCACCTTATTTCCCCAGGAAGCCACTGAGTCCTGCAATGGGCACACCACCCTGTGACTTCATTCTCCCTGGAGTAGAGGAGTTTTCTATGAAACCTAGATAGCTCTCTCTCTCTCTCTCTCTCTCTCTCTCTCTCTCTCTCTCTCTCTCTCTCCAGAAGAGAGTTAAGATAAGTATTGCTCTTGATTACAGGTACTCTGTCATCTGTAATTTGTTCACGATCCCCATGGCAAGCAGAAGAACAGTCCCCATGAGATGTCCCTATGTCTGTCCCTTGAGCCCTCTCTTCAGAATGAACCTTCCCTTTGAAAAGCAGACTTGGCCTGTCTTAGTTCGGGTTTTATTGCTGTGCAGAGATACCATGACCACAGTAACTCTTATAAAGGCAAACATTTAATGGGGCTGGCTTACAGTTGCAGAGGTTCAGTCCATTATCATCATGGTGGGAAGCACGGCAACATCCAGGCAGACATGGTGCTGGAGGAAGAGCTGAGAGTTCCACATCTTGATCCAGAGGCAGCGGAAGGGCGAAGAGCGCTGACTGTCTTCTGCAGGCAGCCAGGAGGAGACTGGAATTCCACACTGGGCAGATCTCAAGCATAAGGAACCTCAAAGCCCCACCCCCACCCCTACTGTGACACACTTCCTCCAACTGGACCACACCTCCTAAAAGTGCCACTCCCTGTGGGCCAAGCATTCAAGCACCTGAGTCTATGAGGGCCAAACCTATTTAAATCACCATGTTGCCTAGGTTGGGATTGGGCTAGATTATCTGTCCACTGTCATCACCAGAATCTGTATTCAAGGAAGACAGAATACATGGCCCTGTCACTAAAGTATTTTGCCACACAAGCACAAGGACATGATCCCTACAATCTCTATTAGAAACAGAAACTCCTGGTCACGGTGACACGTGCCTGTACAGCATTAGGGAAGTAGGGACCTAGAGGCCTCAGGTTCTCTGGCCAGGCAGCCTAGCCTACTTGCAAATCCCAGGCCAGTAAGAAACCTTGTCTCAACCATAGAGAGGTAAGCTGTGCCTGGTGTTTCCCGACTTCCAAGCTCCCGCACACCCATGTGCACTTGCACCTGTGCAGATGTAGGCACACTACATACCTGTGCACAAAGGATTGGGTAACTAATTTAAATAAATGCAAAGGATGTGGGAGTGGCCTGTTGTACTGCCAGCTTCAGTGCTGGGGAATGGCAAGGAATACAGACTCAAGCCAGGAAACGGGCGCTCCCCCAGGGCTCCAGAAAGAACTGCCAAACCTTGGCTTTATCCCAGTGGGGCTGACATCCAGCACCCAAAGATACTAAAACTCTATTGTTCAAGCTACTAAGCTTGTAAAAGTTTATGAGATCAATTGCAAACTGATATAGCCCTACCCAGTGGTGTCTTGTACCTCTCTTTTGTTCTCTGAAGACTTTAGATCCCCTGGTGTCCGCTTAGGCCCCACTCCAATGACTGTGTGTGGCCATTAATATTGGGAAGTGTTCTCAACTCTTACATGGTATTCACTGAAGCAAGGTCTCTCAATCAAACCCAGAGCCCATCAATATGCCTAGCCTTGCCGCCATCCGGCTCTGGAGATATCTGACTCTGTTTTCTGAGGCTGGGATAACAGATAGGCTGCCATGCATCCCTGGCATTTATGTGAGTGTGTGGAGATCCGAACTCTGGCCCTTATGCTTGTGCAGCAAGCTTGTTGGCCACCGAACCATCTCCCGGGCCTCTGGTGTATGATTTTAAGTTAATAAATGCTACTGCACTTTAGCTCTCTGATGTGATCACTTATCATTTTTCTCTCAAAGCTGTTAATTTTTAAACCCACTCCCACTGAATCTACGTGACACACAGGACTCCACCTGAACATTAGCCTCCCTTAAATTTGACAGCTAAGCTTTCTGTCAACAGTCTGCCGCCACCAGCATCTAAAGTCTTCAGTCACAAGGCTCCACATGCATAACCCTTAAAGAGAAACGTGATGGTTTGTTGGTGTCGAGAGGAACAGGCTTCGTGCAATATCACACAATGTGCAAAGTTAAATGGTATCCTTGGAAGAAAACAGTTTCTATGACTAAGAGGAACAGCAGTCTCCTGATTCAGCAAGTTAGGACACACGACTGTCAACCCCTCCACAAAGGAGATAAATACATGAGTCACAGAGGAAAAGGGCCAAACTGTTAGGAAGAGCCTCCGGGAGAGGCAAACTTGGGCAAACAGCACATGCCTCCTCTCCAGCAACACTAGCTGGTTAGGTAGCAAACGCAGTTGGAGAAGGGGGGAGCCACTGCGTAGCTGGAGAGGATATAAGAGGGCCCCTATTCTGAAGACTAGCTAGTGAATACAGTTTTTGCTTGTTTTAGATGTTCCGAATTACGTTTATTTATATGTGTGGAGGAGGGTGTGTGTGTATAGAGATCAGAGGACAATTTGTCCTCTTTAAGGTTTATGCATGTGGAGCCTTGTAGATGACGGCTTTCCCTGCTTCTTAGACCTTAGGCCATCTTGCTAGACTTAGTTTATCTTCTGTGAGGCCGTCGTTGTTATGTTTGCATTCGACCGGTATGTCACAGCTTGATTCACAAACACCTTATTAATCTAACACTTTGCAAACATGTTGCTGTTGTGAATTAATGTTTATTTCCAGCTCTATTTCCTGTGGTATTACTTTAGATACATGCAAATGAGTTCTATTGACAGACCTTGTATCCCTGTGAACTGTTTTAGTTCTATTAGCTTGTGTTTGTTTTTGTCGTACTTCCCACAATTTATATTTGTACCATTTCCTTTGCAATAGTTATCATCTTCATTTCTCTCTCATTTTATTCCTTTGGTCGTGTCCTCTAGTACTAAGTTGAATGGTTGTGACAGTCAGTTTTCCACGGCTATAACGAAATCCCAGAGGCCAGTAATTGTAAAGAAAAGAGGCTTGTTTAGCTCGCAGCTTTAGGCACTGGAAGTCTAAACAACTTGGCCCCAGCTTTCCAGGGGCCCTCTAGCTGTGTCAAATCATGGTGATGGTAACACAAAGAGAGCACACACACAAGGAAAAGATTGTGTGGCAAGACAGGAAACCAAGCACCAGGTTTGCTCATTTATAACTACCTCCACTCTAGAGAATGGACTCAGCCCAGGAGAGCCACCTTTTCCCTAATGCCAACTGACTCCCGTTAGGCCCCACCTCTTAAAGGTCCCAGCACCTCTCCATGCTACCACACTGGGGACCAAGCTTCAACAAGGGCCTTAGAGAACAGAGTGGTCAAACCATATCCCAACCACTCCTGCAGTCAGCCTGCCACAAAGCAAACAGAAAATAGATCTAAAATTCAAATCACTTTTGTCAGTAGTATTTTCTATAGGGTTTTAGGATGGAGACATTCTCAAATTAAAGACACTTCCCTCTATTTTTGGTGTCTAAAGATCTTTACTATAAAGAAATGCTGGAGCTGGAGAGATGGCTCAGTGGTTAAGAGTACTGGATGCTCTTCCAGAGGTCCTGAGTTCAATTCCCAGCAACCACATTGTAGCTCACAGTAACCACATATAGTGGGATCTGATGCCCTCTACTGTCTGATGTGCTTTTCCATCATGCAAGCATACATGCAAATAAAGTATTCATAGACATACATAAATAAATAATCTTTAAAAGAGAGAGATGCTGAAGTTTCCAAATACAATTTTAACACCCATTGAGATATATGATTTTTCTCTCTTTAGATTTATGGAAAACATAATAGGCTTATATAGATGATGCTGGGCTAGCTGTTCTTAGAATCCTAGCATGTTGTTTAGAAATAATTTGTGCTGGAAGTGATGGCATAGCCCTTTTATCTAAGCCTTTAGGAGTCAGAGACAAGTGGATCTCTGTGTTTCTGAGGCTAGCCTTGTCTACAGAGTGAGTTCTAGGCCATCCAGGATTGCACTAAATATATAAATAAATAAAAATAATTTGCTGATATTTATACAAAATAAATAGAACAGGGGCATAGAATACTGACTATAATATTTTTCTCCTGTTTTTCCAGGGTCCCTAAGGGGTCCAGCAGGCAGGTCAGTCATAGTGGCCCATGCATATCTCTGAGCCCAACACTTGGGAGTTCATTGTCTAGGCTACATAGCAAGATCATACCTTAAAACAAACAGAGATAGGAATGTCTGAGTCCTTCTGGGAGAGCTTCTATCAGGGGGAACACTGTGCTGCCTCCCTCTGCCTGGGGCAACCTGTTAGAAATGACTTGAGGTCCTTTTTTTTTTTTTTTTTTAAGGCTTAGCAATGGTAATTCTCTCTCTCTCTCTCTTTCTTGGTTATTTTATTTTATTTTGTTTATTGACATTTCAAATGTTATCCCCCTTCTTGGTTTCCCCTCCACAAACCCTCTATCCCCCCCCCCCTGCCTCCCCTTTCCCCACCCACCCACCCATTCTTACCTCAGTGCCCTAGCATTTCCCTATCCTAGGTCATCAAGCCTCTGCAAGACCAAGAGGCTCCCCTCCCAGTGTTGCCAGATAAAGCAATCCTCTGCTACATATCCAGCCTCCATATGTACTCTTTGATTGGTGGTTTAGCTTGGGGGTCTGGTTGGTTGATATTGCTGATCTTCCTATGCAGTTATAAACCCCTTCAGCTCCTTCAGTCTTTGTACTAAATTCTCCACTGAGATCCCCGTGCTCAGTCTGTTGTTTGGCTGTGTGCACCCACATCTGTGTTGGTCAGGCTTTTGCAGAACCTCTCACAGGAGGCTCCATCATATACCA